>NW_017804997.1:1919037-1973687 GCF_001891065.2 Hippocampus comes
GCCTATTAAATCAGACAGATTGTAGGTGTCTCCTCTGAGTGGGAGGATTCACTGCTGCTGCAATGCCAGCCTCCTCTGAGCTTGACAAACACCTCTGCACAATTCACCATACTTTAATTCATCCCAACACGCTCTTAAAGCCCATATATGCGAGCAAACCTCGTGGTTAGCCTATTTATCACATACCTCTACCTCTGTATGAACTCCGAGTCACGATTAACTGCAAGCACTGCAACAAAGTTCATCATTAAACTGGCGAGTTTAATGCCGACGCGGTCATGGAGATATTACCCAACCGGTCAATCTGTGTTTATTTTGAATTGATTTAGCTGGGGGCAGTGAACATTTGTTGCACGAGAGCCCCGTGTATTCATTTATTTATATATTTGCCTATTACTGCTGCGGTGTTTTCGTTTTTTTTTTTTTCCTACTCTCATCAAACTGGCAGCTACTATCAGTAAATGGCACCAGTCTCAACGAGCAGCGCTAAAATGACTGCTTCACTGAGTAAATTTTGCACAGCTCCCAAGACGGTGTTTAAAGAGGGGGGGGGAAGGAAAAATGGAAAAAAAAGTGTTGACCTATGTGGAGCCTCCATACTGTATATATCAGCCAGAACAGCATGCAGAAAATAATCCCCGGAGTTTTGAATTATTATGTGTCGGGAGGTCCTTAAATGGATTTTCTTGGAAGCAATGCAAAGCCATACAGCCAAGAAATCAGGTTATTTTGCTGTGGTGGTGTTTTTTTTTTTTTCCCCACTTGTATTGATTTCACTATTACCTAAACTTCCATAATCCCACTTATCTTCCCTTCTTCTACTGAGGCAGAACAGCACTGATTAATTGAGTCGCCATTGACAGGCCTCAATCAAACGAACAAAGAAGCGTGGCGTTCGAACTGCGCCGAATTCAGGAACCTGCCTTCCTGAGAAGAAAGATATACGTAACGGTGTGATGGATGACTCTGATATCTGGCCTTTGAAGATTGCAAAAGTAAACAATCTCCTTGAGAAAAGCGTGACATTTCCCAGCTTCTTTTTTTTTTCTTTTTTTTTCTTTTTTTTTTTTTTTATGTATTTTTCATTTCCGTTGAGCTAAAGGAAAACATACTCTTTCCGCCCAGTCCTCTCCAGCTCTCAAAGGTCAGCCTGGACAACAGCCAAGTGCTCTAATTTTGTTTTACTTGAGGGGTGGAAATATTGTCCAGGGAGCACAGGACGACGGCCGCGTTGGCGCAATACAGGTTTTTTTTGTCTGCATGAAGGTGAAGGTTCAGTCGAAAATTGCTTCCATTTCATTGGGAGATGTCTGGGCTTTGACCCTCCCAAGACAGACCCGTGTTTATAAGTTGCTGATTGCTCTCATTTTGGGCTTTATTGCTTCTCTCCCCCACCGTACACCTTTACTGTGACACTTAAGGCGCAACAAAATCAGAGGTGACATTTTGTCGCATCGAAACACCCCTCATCATTCCATGCTGCCCGTTTCGGGTGATGAAAACCTGAGGAGTGATAGCATCCAAGAACAGGAATCAATAGAACAATATTGAAAAGCGGGCCCAAGAAAAAAAGGAAAGTGTTAAACTTCCCGCAACCTACAGGTTAACTAAAGTTTAATATGCTAAAAAACAGAAGGATGCATTTTACCACCTCTTCTACGGCATAGTTAAATTTCTGAACTTATGGTGGAAATCACATGCCTGTATGCTGCTTTTCATTCTGTTCCAAGCTGAAGGTGACCCTAGTGGAGCAAGTATCTTGGTCTGAACTGCTTTTCACTGCTGCGTTTTCTTGCCACCCGCGCCTCGAGAAAGCCCGACTGAAAACCACTTTCCTAAATTGCTACCATTTAATGGAACACCTTGACCTGTCTTCTTCTCCGAGCCAAATATAAATAAAGAAATTGGCGGTTGAAAGGCCTTCTAACTTCGAGGAGATGCCTGAGAAAAATGGAGAAGGCATCAAACATCACTTTTGCTCAGCTTCCTGACAGACACTTTTCTTTAAGAGGCCTCGAGTGTCTCAAATACAGCATTTTTTTAATGGCTCAATTTAGTGAATTTAGCGTCACAGTTGCAGTCATCTTCCCCCCAAGGAGGTTACATTCCCATTTATGTGGGTCACTTTGTTTGATGATTGATTTTCTTGCATGCAACTTTCTGTCAACAGTTTTTGATATATCAACATCATCCATTCCTCCATTTTTCAATCCGCTTATCCTCAAAAGGGTCACGGGCGTGCTGGAGCCTATCCCAGCTATCTTCGGGCAGTAGGCGGGAGACACCCTGAACCGATTGCCAGCCAATTTGTGCTCAGAATCACACCGAGGGAAAATTTTGAGTATTCCATTAACCTGCCATGCATGTTTTTGGAATGTGGGAGGAAACCTGGAGTACCCGGAGAAAAACCACGCAGGCACGGGGAGAACATGCAAACTCCACACAGGAAGGCCATAGCCAGAATTGAACCCTGCACTGTGCTAACCAATCGTCCCACCGTGTTGCCCTAATGCAGAAAAATAGTTTTGGAATTTTGGAGGCTCTTCAACACCGCTAAAATAGGCCTAGTGAGAGCACTGGTGTTGATGTATTTTATATACTGTACTGTTTTTCAGATTTTATTTTTCTACCGTTTTGTGTGCCCAATTACAGCCCAAAATGAAAAATCTTCATCCCACTCGTTAGCCTGGGTAACGATAGACCTCAAACAAACAAGGTTGATGAAAAGAAAAAAAGGGATTCTTTGTGAGAGCTGCAAAAATAAAATAAGTAATCATACCCCTGATGTTTTTATTAAGCCTCTAATTGCAGTACATAGTAGTCACAACTGATCCAGTCCTTTTGAGATATGAGCAGTTTTCATTTTGTTGACTTTAAACTCTCAGTGTGGCACCTTCCCGGAATCTGGCGAGAATTGGAATGTAAATCACAAAGCATCCCGCATGTTTATTCAAGGGAGAGTGCTATCTAATTAGTGCTGACCGGTAGCTTGAGTGACAACTTGTTTGTGCAACGTGTCGATAAGGGAAGGGTGTCTGCCAAAAGCAAAGGAAATTGAGGAAAGCCAAGATGATCATTTTATGAAATTAACTGAATTAAGTTGCCACGGTAGTAATTAGCACTGATTTGCATAATTTGTGGAGTGGAAAAACACAATTTCTATTCTGTCTCAAGGGAAAACAAATTGAAAGTCCACTCCTAAAACGTGTTAAAAGACGATCCGCGTGAAGTACTGATGCATTTTGATGCTCTGGATATTGAAACAGACGAGATGAATTGCAACAGCAGTTGTTTAACCTCTTGCTGGTCACTCCATGTTCTGAAGTGTTTGGTCGGTGAAAAAAAAAAAATGGTATTACACTTCTATCGGTACCCATGGAGGGCTTTTGATCCTGGCAGGAACCTCTTTTTCCTGCAGGCTCGACTTGGAAGTTAAACTTACAGCATGCTGAGGATCTGTAGCATATCCGAACCTTCAATTGGAGCAAGGAAAGACTGTTTGAAGACGTTTACATCATAGTCCTAGCAGCACATGTGATGTTTTGTTGATTTTTTTTTCCCAGATGTGTTTATTGAATTAATCAGTGCACTATGACAATGCAGTTATTTTTTGATTGGGATTTTATTTGAAATATAGAAGTGGTCAGTGACTTTCTCAACTAGTACCCGGGTGTGTTTTTTATTCATCCATTCATTTTCCGATCCGCTTATCCTCACAAGGGTCGTGGGGCCAGTCAATCGCAGGGCACACACAAACGAACAACAATTTACCCTCACGCTCACACCTTGGGACAATTTAGAGTGTTCAATCAGCCTTCCATGCATGTTTTTGGAAAGTGGGAGGAAACCGGAGTACCTGGAGAAACCCCACGCAGGTCCGGGGAGAACACTCCACACAGGGAGGCCGGAGCTGGAATTGAATCCGGTACCTCTGCACTGTGAGGTCGACGTGCTAACCACTGGGCCACCGGAAGTCATGTGCATTTGCCATGACCAGGATTCGAACCAGAATTGCTGTGGCCACAACACAGGGTACTAACAACTATACAATCAGGGCGTTTTTTTTTTTTATTCAACTGCAGGAAAATAATACTTCCATAATATATATTTTTTTAATCGTATGATTAATTTTGTTGTTTTGATGAAAGGCTCATTGAAACTGGAGTTTGAAACATGATGAAAAACAGAAAGTTAGCCAACTGGATGGGGTCAGATTGGAAGGAACTCCTCTCAAAGTGTGTAACCCTAAATGATGGCTGGTTGGATATTTACAATTAGCTCTTTCTTCTGGCTGGATGCGGAAAACAAATAATTTAAAAAAATCATTACGTCGACAGTAACCCTGACTCTTTGGGTAACTTTCACCCAGCTTTACTCCCAGCAGCTGCACAAGCAAACATATTTCCATGTCATGTTGAAATATTAATACATAGTTTTTGATTAAGCATGATTAATGAGCAGTAGTGCTATGTAAAAGCAAGTATCATGGGAGGCGAATGCCTGCTCGATGAATGTCCCACGACACGCACTACTACAACCATTCAAGAGGTGGAAAAAAACAAACAAACAAAAAAAAAAAAAAAAAAAAAAAAAAAAAAAACACCGTCTCTCTGATAGGACCAAAATCAATACAAAGCCTCTTTTCATTATTGTTTCCCTTCCCCCGATCTCATCCACCAATGCCTATCTGGTGAGCACCAAATAATCCGTCACAGGATGGCATCGTTCCGAGATGCAGCCTATCGGGCTAATGGATTACTGCTGGTTATTGAAGACAACAGCAGATAGAGGAAAGTCTTTAGTCAATATTGAATATATATAAGGAAGATAGAAGAGGTTCCGGCCAGCAGACGGCAATGATATCTTTCATATTGCTGTTTAATGGAAGAAATGGTCTGGTCATGGGTTTATAGATTATGATAAGTGTTCCCGAGGCTAGTGTTCCTCTCAAATCTATAACCAGCTCCCAAGATAGAGGACAATGGATAATACGTTGTACATACTTCCAGCTATGTATATGGACACAGTGAGTATGTAGACATTGTTACATTTATGAGCAGCAAGTCATTGGATGGCATTCTGGAAGGCATTTCTCTATACTCCCTCCCCTCATTATTTAATGTTGCTGACAAATGTGTGGTTCTTCTTACATTGTTTAAAATAAGCACAAATATGCGTACAACAGCACCGCTGAAAAATAGAGACATCATGAAGAATGTCTAAGACAGCGAAGAGGTCGCCAAGCGGCAGCCGCTACCTTAACTGTTTACAATCTCGCTTGTTTGTTGGGAGTGTGCGCAGCCTGGGAGCAGCATGATAAACAATACTACAGTGTACCTCAGCATACTTGTTGGGCTCTCGTTATTATTATATTTAATATTTTACAGAGCTGTATTGCCATTACACAATGCCATTTCACGTAGCAATCTGTGCAAAGGGCCGCACATTTCCCATGTGGCACCGGGAATTGATGCGGTATGCTGCGATTGCTTCATTTGGCTTTGCTACCGTGTTGGTATTTATCAAGTTTGAGTTTTGCTGTATAAAAAGAAGATTTGGCAAACGGCACTAAATTAATGGTGAATCCCATTTCTTGCTATGTTTTTAGCAGGGGCAGTCATGAAGCCAGACCTGCCCGTGTGTCTGATAGATGGAGCAGGAAATGGATCACTTGCTTTGATTAAAGTGCCGCGCTTGGCTGGCTTTCCACATCATAATCTAAGAATGGATTACACTGCAGTAATGTGGGTCACAATATTGAGCAACAGTGAAGGCAAAGATACAGGCAGCTCTGCATGAGAAACAATATTCTGAGAGCGGGCTGGAGATCCATCCGGAATTGTGAACCGTTTACAGGAACGTTCTGTTCCCTATTAAAAAGTGATTCCCCCCTTCGACCAAGCAGATTGCTCCTTCGTAAAGGTGAATGTGATGGAGACCGGAGTGTGTGTATCCATGCAAAGTGCGTCTGCAGTTTTGATGGAATGTTTTGAATTATTGAACTGTAGCCGGGGAGGAGCATTAATGTCCAGCATGCCGTGAAACCAACCTCCCCCCCAGTGTCCAAGGTGACTGGTACTGCCCATTCCCTTGGCGCAATTCTTCTTCTGATGGATTGACTGGGCCTCAGAAAAAGACTTTTCGCAGTCATCTATGACGTTTGAGCTGTGGCTGTGTGAGAGAAGAGAGAGACAGAGACGAGAGAGAGAGCGCAAATCCCTCAAACTTTTAATTGTCTACAGAATACAAGTTTTGTTTCAGTATCTTTCTCCATCACTTGTAAAGCAGGTTGTTCTCTTAGCAGCTCCTTAGAGCCATTCATCAAGACTCTCTACTTGCCTCATGCTAATGAATCCCTGCACATTTTTTTCTCTCTAATGATCCTTCTTGTTTCCCCTCTTATCGCTATCTCCCAAGCCCCTTTTCATTTGCAGAACGCAGCCTTTCATATAAGTAACAGATAAATGAAATGTGCCTGCAACATTTTCATCCCATCATGTTCTCCTTATCTCCCCGCCTTCTTTTTGCCTACTTGTGATTGAGTGGATGAGCCGAACACCCGCAGGACAGTGCTAAACTCCTACACTAAACGGCATTGTACACGCCAGTTCCATTTGGAGGATGAGTTATAGATTTTTTTTTTTCCTGCATCAAAAGCAGAGTGGGGGAATGTGAGGGAGCTGCCACAACGACATACCTGAGGTTGCGAGTTCATTCGAGGCCTCCATGTTTGTGTTTTGTTTGGGACATATGGATTTTAGTTATCCAAGAGCAAACAGGCGGGGACGTACATGACTAGAAAAGACAAATGACATTGAAGTCCATGAAACAAATTCAAAGCATAAAAATAAATAAATAAATAAATAAATAAATAAACAAGATTAAAAAATGGACTATATTGTGCTGGAGACCAAAAAATGATCAAAATGTTATAATATTACTGTACTAGTAAAGTAGAAAATTTCTTTACAATACTACATTATGTTTAGAGTAATACGTTACTTATTAATTTTAAGTTACTTGAAAAAAATCAACGATATATATATATATATATATGATAAGTGAAAAGGAAACTGCACAATTTGCAACCATAGCTGGTGAAGTAAACTTGCAATGAGGATTTTTAAATACATCCTGTGAGCTATAATGTTTAATGTTTCGACTTAATAGTTATCTCAATTACAAAAATATAAATATTGGAACTGATATTTGGTCCAATAAATGAAAAAAAAAACCCAAACTGTCCACCGTAAATTAAATTATCAGCATCTTCAAAATAATTTACACACTTGAGAAAGATTCTTTATATTACCGATATACAGTATGTTCCTATTATAATTTCATCAATTGTTCGGTTACTAATCTACAAAGTTTAATGGGTTGCTTACCCACAACACTATTGTGAGAGTGGAAATACTCAAATATTGTCCCAGGAGCTATTTTCAAATGTTCACGATAAGCATGTCAGCCTCTAAATTCTGAGAGTAAGAGCTTGAAACTCACCTCTGGTCTTCGCTCTCTTTGCGGGTTCTCTCATTCCAAAAACATGCATATTCATGCAACACTGTAAGCTGTTGACAGATGTGAATGTGAATGCACTTAAGCATTGGACAACAAGTCATGAATTCATTTGTATATGAACTCCTTCTTCAACACTGCTAACATCACCTTTCGGTGGCACTGGAGGAATTCGGCCCGAATTGCAACAGCGCAGAGGTAATGATTGCCAGTGGGGGATCTGGTAATCATAGTAATAGGGTGGGAGGTGGTTCGCCACGAGGCTCATGTGACATGACATGACTCTGGTCGGCCGGCTGCAGGAGGTGAAGGATGCCCCCATGGCCAAAAACACTTCTGCCTGACGTACTGCTCCTACCCTGCCTTCTGCTACCCACACTCATACAATATTGTTATTGTTGACATAAACTGTTCTGCTGTATTTGTGTTTGTATTCTCTTTTTTTATCCGCTCTCAAACCTCGTTCTGCCTGTAAATGAATGTTTATTGTACGGTACAAAAATCGACCGGTTTAGATCATAAAAATGATACCACACCCTCACAGATTTTTTTTTTTTCCGGCCCATTAAAATGGCAGCTAGGCTGGCCGAAGATAAGCTATTTTCAATCAGCCATGTAAAAGCCAAAAGGTAGGTAGAGCCGCACTGTCAGCACAGATTAAAATAAGATAGCAGCGATATCAGTTTTAGCTTCTGATAACTGGCACAAAACTGAAGTCCTCAGCAAAGTTCTCAATGTGGGGGCATGCGCGTAAACATAAAATAATTATAAGTGACTTTCCTGTGAGACATGCAGGTACATTTCTATTATTTCTATTGTTTCTCCTTCACGTACACTCAAAGGTTCAACACGACCCGAAGCCACAACATTGAAGGTTGGCATAATGTTGTCGTCTTGTAACTAAGCCGCTCCGACATACATATTGTATGAGTTAAAATTAGAATGACATTAATCATAATCCATTCCAATACACGAGAGACAATGTTTGTGCCCGCTCTACATTAAAGAGACAAATACATTTGTCTCCCACAACTGCTATGACCTCAATACATCTGTGCCTTAAAAAAATCCAGATGTGCCTTCAAGATGACCATGTATATTTGTAGCAACAGTTTAATTGTTGGTTTTTTTTTTTAACGTAAAATCAGTCTTAATCAAGTCAGCTGGCATGGTTTCAAAAGTGGCTTGGCAGTTGTTTTTTACTAACTGACGAGCCATCTAGACGGCAAAAGGAAGCTTCCACCCTGGATTCGATTGCCTACAGAGCGCACTCAGATTCACATCTCTGAATCTGCAGTTGAGAATCTTCAGTGAACCTAAGAATCTTTTTTTTTTTTTTTTCCGGAACAGAGCAGCATGCTCAAGGAGAACATTTTCACACGGTCAAAGCCAGAATTCAAATCACAAATCTCAGAACTGTGAGGCAGACATGCTAACCGCTCATAGGCTCATTACAGTGTGCCACCATCTATATGTGTTATGGAGTTAAGAGCACAAATCATGATTACCCTGCGATTGGCTGGTGATGAGTCGAGGATTTACTGCACCCTTCACAATGAAGAAATCTGGGACAGACTCCAGTTGCTTTGTCACCCTGAGAAGGATAAGCTGTCTCAGAAAGGAAAGGATAGATATCGATACATTAATCATTTTTTTCCCCCCCACACACAAAAAATATGTAGGTGATGTTGATTCATCACTGAATTCTTCACGCACTGTCAAATTACATTTTCCCACCATGTATATCGGAACATCTTTCCACTGAATCTCCTCGTGATGAATGGAACATCTCATTTGCTTCATCTATCCCTTCAGTGTGTATTTTGATTGATGGGATGCTTTGCCCGTGAGTGTCCACATTCCTGCAGTGAATGTAGATGATGATCGATGTTTCAAGTGGCTTTTTTTTTTTTGCAGCTAATAACCTCTTATCCCATTGATTCCCTGGACAGATACTGCTCTTTGTTCTCTTCCAACAAATGAAATCCATCCCCTGCTGTCCTTCTCTCAACATGCATTCCCTTAAGTTACTGCCTTTCAAAGAATATCTCATACGTAGCAGCAGCACACTCCCCAACCTCTTCAACAAGCTCAAGGCAAATAGAATCATTTTGGAGTGTCTCACTTCAAATGTTTTATTTTTTTTTTCTGCAGGAGACGTCTGATACATCCGAAAGGGTAAAAAAAAAAAAAAAAAATCAAAGGGACCTGAAACAGAGCCTTGAAAGGTGCCTCTGCGCACACAGGTTACAAAGGCAGGTGACATTCACACTCATGAAAAATGGTGTGAGATTTATACTGAACAAACGTCAATATTTTTGATGATAGGACTTCATTCCGTTCATCTGTTTGTTCAACGCTCACGTATAGCTCCCAGACTGTATAAATTAAATGTTAGTAGAGGATTGATCAGACTGCAATTTGTAGATAAAATGTACTCCGATCATTTTATGAGCCTGTTAACCACGTCATATGGAGGTTCCAGTAATTGTATCAAGTTTATCTCAACATTCTCTCTGCCTGCGACAGTTATTGGGATTTGCTTAAAGATTTTATTTCGGAGTTGTTTGGGGTTTCTGCATGTTATTCAGTACTTACTTTTCTTACCCTCCCATTCAAATTGCAAACAACCGTGATACATTTAATCACTGTGTTTCTAGCTAATCCAGCAAAACAAGCCGAAATTCTGACAGACCATAATTTTGACATTCAGGTCCCGAGTGATTAATTACCCTGCGCTTTGTTTTTTGTGGAATAAGGACTGTTCACTACCTGCCGGTAACTTTCCACTTGTCATCGCCACCACCTACCGGTATGCCCTCAAAAGTTGTGCATTGGTCATATTTTCGCAAATACCACTGACTTTTGTGATTTGTGAATCTAATTAGTTTGCAAAGTCAACAGGAAGGAGGTCTGTTTTTCCAAAGTTGTACTTGGAGGGCAAATGCCATTTTTTTCCAAGTCTTTAAATACCATCATTGAGTGAGAACAGATGAAGGTCTTCACAGGAAAGAGACATCTGGAATACAAATACGGCGTACTAATTTGCAAGTGTCTGAGTAACAGTGAATTGAGTTTAAAGTTTGTGTCCACGTATTTTACCAGTTGGTTAATTTTTATCTAGAGCGACAAAATTCATACGTGGGTGTCATTCCTAACATTTGATTAACAAAAACACATTAATCGTATTTCTTCTGCAAAGTTCCTCTTGCAAACTTTTAATACCCGGAATTTCTTCCGTACTTTAACACGTTCTCCTTAATTAAATAAGAGAATGAATGGGAAATGTGAAAGTGTCTGGCACTGTTAAGAGTTGCATAGTGAAAGGCGCACCATGTTGCATTAGATAGCGCAAGTAGAAGAGAAATAATGCAAATAATGATGAAATAAACACCGGAGCTTCATGCCATATCTGGATGAGTGGTGATGAAATTGCATCAAGCAAACCAAGCGCCACTAAAAATGTTTTAATGTCTTACATGGTATGCACTTGCTTAATTCATGACAGCAGATATGCTTGGCGGCAAAAAAAAAAAGAAAAAAGAAAAAGAAGGGCACCAGAGTTCGTGAGCTGTGAAACACCAGAAACACGCTTTGTCAATTGCCGTGGCTAAGTGGAACTGATTACAACTTAAATCAGAATATGATTTGCTTAACCAGCAGCTATCACCTAAAACTCTTGCAAACTCCTTCGTTTTCCAAGTTCCCTTGCACACATTGCACAAACGCTCAAGCATGTTTTGTCTTTGTCGGTCCATGACGGAAAAAAGCAATTATAGTGACACACAAAACAAACAAAGACTCCTGCCAAAAAAAGTCACAGAAATAGAAAGTTTCCTCGAGCGAGCCATCCCTCTGCTTCTATTCGCCTCCCCAGTGACGAGCGGGCGGATGCGGGGGTGGGGTGGGGGTTCATGCACTGTATATGATTCTGAGGGGTGGGATCACAGGTGACTAAGCAAAATGGAGTTTTGGCTGAGAAGCTGCTTACACATCCTAAATATGGGTGAGGAGGGTCATGGCCGATGCTATCGATCAGTGGCGCGTTGAGCCCGCAAAAATATCTTGACGTAAACTTTCTCGTTTCAGACTGCTGTTTGTGTTCCCTCTTCATATTGTCCTCGGGGTGTTTGGCCAACAGAATCTGCTCCTAGCTGTGGTCGGCTTTTTGTGGAAGGGGGAGGGGGGGCTTCTGTTCTGGGATTCTTCCAACTCGTTGCACGCTTACATTTGGAAGTAAGTCTGCGGCTGTGGACTTTTCAAACATGACGGAGGAAATAAAATGTGACGAGTTGAGGAAGTCAATAAGATATGTTCAGCACTGCACAGCTCGCCTCAAAAGTTCTGGAACATTTCCCAAGGAGCACATCCATGCAGGGAACTTTTGAATACATTTATACTCACTTTTCAGGCCATGCTGCCATCTCTGTTATGAATGGGACTAAGTCATATCCTGATAAGTAGAAATTACAACTATACCTCAAACAATTATCGATTAATTACCATAATTCGTTTTTGGATAGAAACAAAAAAAACATACAACGGCTTGACTGTCAATACTTGCGGACTCTCCATGCTGCATTTCTGTCAAAGTGAGAGTGAATCTTCTCTGCACACCTCCCTTCAGGTCACCTCGCAGAGTTTTGATTGAGTTTAAGTTGTCTGAGACAGTCTAGCAATGCAGAATTCTAAATATAAAAGCCTATAGAAGTTTGTATGTCTTGATCTATTTCCGAAGTGGACCCCAGAATGTCTTTCATGTCCTTGCCTTCTGCTCTCATTATTTCACTTGACACTTTTTTCCATCCACTTTGGCCTACGCTTCCTCCAGTCGCTCATCCTAAGCGCAAACTGGGTCACGATGACCTCTTATCGTTCAAGTGCACAACTGAAGTGACCTGACAGAACAGAATGCATTTTGTGCAGGTTGGCACTTTCTTTTCATTGCACGGGCTACATTTTGTTTACCATTTTCATTGATGGAACTTGAATGGAGTCTTACAAAAACCACTTTCTCTGATGCTGCGAGTGTCATTCTCCTTTGAGGAGAGGCTCTGCTTCGATGCTGAGCCATGAAAATAAATAAATAAATAAATAAATAGTAGAATGGTCAACTGGATGAGCTCACCGCAGAGAACATTCGCATTTTACAGGGAATGGAGTAAAAACTGATATTCCTAAAGTTCTGTCAAGGCAACAAGTCTAAACATTAAATATGTACTTGTAAAAGTAAAGCACATATTTATTCTCTTTAATTCCTGTCGAATTTAGCACACTAAAATTCTACATTTTAAAATGGAGCCTATGAAGAAAGTAAAATCAATTGAGTCAACATGCCAAATTATTGAACCATTACACAATTCCTGCAGTTGTATCTCACAGAATAACCAGACACTGTCAAACTTAAATGTACCGTATTTTCCACTCTATAAGGCGCTTCGGAGTAGAAGGTGCACCGTCAATGAACGGCCAATTTTAAAACAGTTTTCATATATGGGGTGCGCTGCATTGGAAGACGTATAGTTTAGAAGCCACAATCGTGGCTGCGGTTCTGTTATGCATCCACTAGATAGAGCTACGCTAAAGGAAATACAATAGAAGACAATACAGCTTTATTTAACGAGCTTTCACAACCGCTTTAAAATACCACATCCCAAGAAATCTGAATATTGATCCATATATAAGGCGCATCGGATTATAAGGTGCATTGTCGGCTTTTGAGAAAATTGAAAGCTGTTAGGTGCACCTCATGGTGCGGAAAATATGGCAATTTATTAGTCTGGTCTAATAGAACGCAAGATACTAATGTGATATTATTTCAATGATAATGTGTGTGTGTGTGTGTGTGTGTGTGTGTGTGTGTGTGTGTGTATATATATATAATGAGAGAGAATGAGCAGTTTATTTCAGTTATATAAATAGTACAGAAAATAAATATCTCGCATTATGTGATAGGATCACTTGTACCATCGTCAGCAAATTCCTCTCCTCCCGCATTCCCAAAACACGCATGTGAGGCTCAAAGCATGAGCATGGAATGTATGTGAGTATGAATAGTGATGCAGTGATTTGTGGTGAGTTAGGAAGATAAACTCAGCACATGCACAATTAATCCCGCAATCTCATGAATTTAAATTCACTTAAAAACAAAAAAAGATATGCACTATACACATGTTTTTTTGATTGTTGCTTATCCCATAAAGCTAAGCCGGGTAAATGTCAATATTGCTGAAAGTTCAAGTAAAGTTCATTAAACCAGAAGATGCTCATTAGTTTAATGAGATCCAGTCATTGTTCAACAAGGAAGCGGAGCAGTTAAAATCAGCCATGCGCACTCACACTTTGATGAAGCTTCATAAATGCTCTGCTCACAATTCCAAGACCTCCAACTGTACACTGTTTACAAACCTACGTCATTGCTTATTTTAAAACGGCCTGCTTAATGATGTGAACCAGGATAGCCGTACATATTTGGGGAGTGTTCATATATGTTGGTCCAAGAACCCTTGAGGGTGCACCCCACCCTTCTCTGGCCTTATATTTGGAGGTGCTGATTTACACGGGAGCGACACACTGCACTGTGAACCGTCAGAGAAAATGCTGAAGATGACAGCTTGATGAGGCCATGTGGACCATATCATCTGCAAAGAGCAGATATGAACTCCTAAAGACACACAAATGGACACCCTCTAGTCCAGACTTTGCGTGTGCCTAGAAATTCTTTCCATAAAATGAATGAACACAACCGGGGGCAAAGGGCAACCTTGACTGATTCGTTGACTGAAGCGTAACTTTTCCTGCAAATGGATTGTAATCAAGAGCCAGAGAACGCATGCGGTCAAATACAAACAGGTAGTCTTGGTTATTTACTTTCTCTGACTAAAATGACAGCAGAATGCATCTGGAAATGACAAAGAATGCCGTGCGGATTAGAGCAGGTTGCAGAAGTCAGAACGGCCATTTGGAAAATGCACTTAATTGCCTGAGCTGCTAGTAAATCTTTGGCGAGCTGCTCGTTTTAGAAAATGTGTCTGTGAGGAAGCCTTTCCAACCATTTGGATAAAGATGTGCTCGCCATGCCTTTGGTGTATGTCACATTTACAATATTTCTAACCGACACCCTCCCTCCGAATAATAAAACCAAACTATGACATCAAATAATAATGTTTGTCTTTGAATATTTAGATTTGTACTTTCTGTCTTACAAATACGCTTTCAAATGATAGCGGACACTATTTTGATGGTGCCATTAATAAATCAGTCGCAAGACTGTATTTTTTCTGTGTGATCCGGGATGTTTTTCAGAGCCGCCGCATCGACAGGGGGCCAGTGAAAGCTGGGTTGCTCAACACAACATGTATGGTGATTAATCATGCAATGACTTTGTGTCTTTCGGGCTTGCCAGCTTCTTCTTCAAAGGTCCGGCAACATCTGAGGGTTGCTGGAGACATCGGGGGGGAGGTAGGGCAGGCGGCAAGTATCATCCATTTGTCTCTGTGGGACAATGACCAGACGTGCTGCCTCAATCTCATGTCACCTCCCTCATCCTTTCGCTTCAGGGTCCCCGCTGACCCTGTTTGGACAAAAGGTGCAATAGTCTCGTTCCGTGACACATAACACTTTGAAGAACTGTGAACACAGGAAGTCTCGGGGCCGCACATTGGTGACAATAACAACCGGGCCAAGTAATATGCCTGTTGGTGAGCTATCAACAAGAATAACAACCTGCCGGGTGTGCGGGAATAACAGTTGACATCAAGCATTAGCGGGAACAGCTCGAGACAGGGGATGGGCCTTAAAAATAGCAACAAACACAGCGACATGACGTAGGAATGGACCTATAGCATCGAAAAATAGAACCAAGGTTTACTTGAAGCAATCCAGCCGTCGAAAAGTGGTGAAAAAGTTTCAGTGACAGACGGTAAAAGCTGCAGAAACATTGAAAAATATCAAGCGGTGTCATTGGTGTGTTTTCCCTCGCAGGGCTGCGGATGCAGATAAGTGCAGCTGGAAACAACGACCTAATGGTTTTTGCGATGCCAACAAGACCCGTCACCCAAAAAAAAAGAACGGAATTATGAGTTTGTGTCTTACTGGATCTCGATTTAGAGCTCGGTTGCATATATAATTGTGTTTAGAGCTAGATTTTTATTTCTTGTATGTAAACTATACCCTGTGGGTTTCATTAAAGACTCCGTTCCCAGCTGCGGTGACTCCATTTCAAATGTAAAACGTATTCACCCACACGATTAAGATAACGGATTATGCATTATTTACAGCTCTCTGTTAATTGTCGCGGTAAGTGGTTGCGCAAAAACACATTCACATTTAATGTTCCCTCTACAAGTGACCTAAATATTAGATTACAACATACGAAACAAGATTGTGTGAACAAATACGAATGGGGGGAAAACTCGACGATAATTTCAATCGGCGAGAGCGGCACTTCATCGGCTGCGCTAAAAATGTTTCACGCGACTTATTTGTGCGAAGAACTTGATTTTGATCTGCGGCTCAATCCGTGTGACTCATCGTGAATCATTTCAGTGGAGATAAGATAAATCACATGCAATGAACTTCATGCAGATGAGATATTTTTGTGCATAAAAGAACCAGCTGATTATGCAGCGGCCCTTGTGCCTGTTCCAGGAGGCTGCTGCGCAGCAGAGATACATGAGCTGTGCCCCCCCCCCCCCCGCCCTGTTTCTCTCGTGACGGCATGATGAATGATCACCGGTAGGGAGCAGAGAGAATGTAGCCAGGGCAGGTCTGACATGAGGGAGTCACGAGATGTACTATACACGCGTTGGCTTTTATTTCCATTTTCAGTTAGCCTGCATGTCCCCGTGGCTGGGAACTGGAGCACGAGACCTTTTAGGAAGAATGGCAGCTCGGAGGCTTCCCTCCAGTGTGATGTTTCACAGGTGTCAGCCGAGGTGGTTTATCGGCTGTGACAGTTTGATGTTTGATGACCTCTGCAGGGACACGCCAGGACAGAAACACTCCACCAATGATGCCAACGAGACCAACGGGGATTTCGCAAAACACTTAATCATCTGCTTAGCAATTTGGAATCTCAGGATTGTCCACCGTGATTAAAATTCGCTGCACCGAGCTCCCTTTCCTCCATTTATGATGTTACCGAAGACCAAGGGAAGGGGTCGATTTGCCATTTTTACACACGTCGAAATCTATTGTGTGGATGGCTTGCTCTTTTTGGCGATGTCATGTTAACCACAGGCAGAAATTTTTGATTGGTGTAGCCAAGACAACACACCTCAGTGAGAGGTGGCCTGGGGTAGCCGTGCATGTGCTTCTGCTTGAGTCATTATTTATCATAACATCCACAATCAGAGTACCCTGGAATAAAAATCACATACTCAGAAGAATGCCATCATCAACAATCAATGCCAAGTTTTTGCTCAGCTTAATTTATTCGATAATGCCCTTTTCTTTGCAATTGCTTTGCTTTTGTGTAGTCATAGTCATATTTCAATCTCATGCATCAATTTGCTAGCTAAAAGGCAATTCCAGGGATCGGTTTTCACTGACGGCCACCGCCATTTTGAAAAAACACAATGGCACATAAAAATCTCTTGATTCTTCACAATTCTAAATGGTGCTTTGCTTTCTACTTTTCTTCCATTTGTTCTTGGTTGTATTATCCGTGTTTGTGCAAGGTTGTGATTTCATTTCATGAAGCCGCGACTGCAGATAATATGATAAAAATTGACTTATCGGCCATGTTGTTTGCTTTTGATGGTGTGAAAATAATAATTTTGATTGATGTTGACTGTATAAGGATTGGTTGTATATTTATTATCGACGATGAGAAGAATACTCAATCCATGTGCAAACGGCAGAAAAACGACACGTATCAAACTTTTCCTCTTGGTGTGTGGGGGACTAGAAAGTGAGAAGGGTTGGACATGGCCACCCCTGGCCCCCACGTCGCTCTGCCCCTGCTAACAGTTGAACAAACATAATTTTTGGGGGGACTCCATAAAGTGAGGTTATTGGAGGTATGGAGAGTCCATCCAATGCTAGGGACTAATTTTTTTTCTTTGTGGAACCGCTATTCAAATGTTGTTTTTAATCAATCACTCTCAGTAAAGACCTTGCCTTCATAATCTCTCGATTGTAAATGTTGCCAATGACACTCTTGCGTCAAGTATTTTACTTCTGCTCATTTTCTGATGTGAGACATTTTCACCAGTGGAAACATTCTGTAATCATCTCCTTTCGCTGTCTCGCTTTCAAAAGCAATTTAATACTCGAAGAAGAAATTAAGTATTCTCCAAGTGCCAAGTTATTGCCTAAAACTAAACCGAATAGTTCATGTGTCTCAGTTATTGAAGCTAAATTCTAACCATCCCCACCTCCCAATCTGTTGGGGGGAAAAAATGCTGCCAAAACCCCCCCACACACAAATTTCATCTTTTTTTTTGTTTATTGTTTACAAACTTTCCTGATGACTGTTTCATTAGAGCAGATTCACATCAGTGCTCCCCTTTATTTGCTTTTTCACAACATTGCTATTCATTAATTTCCCAAAAGGTGTTTTTTTTTTTTTTTTTTTTTTTGCTGCAGCACACTGAATCTGAAGTGGATGCTTGTTCAGCCACAATTTTAGTTTGCCATAAGTCTTTGACAAAAGGCCCAATGTCAAGAGCTGGATTGTCCCTGGCACAGACTCAATGAGGGGAAATGAAGTAAGAAGAGCAAAGGCAAAAATGCTGACATCCAACTATAAGGACAGTGAAATTATTTTTAGTGCATCCAAATAGAAGAAAATTAAGTATGTTGAAAAGCATCCACTCATGCATTCTATTTCCTTTATCGCTTGCCCTTATTGGGGGTCACATGGAACTGGATTTGATCCCAGCTGACTTTGGGCGAGAGCCCAAACGTGAACTCATGGTTGCTATCCAATTACAGGGTGCAACCATTCACACTCAACTTCACACCTATGAGCAATTGAGCAGCTTTAATCAATTTTCTTTTTGGAATGTGGGAGAAAGCCGGAGTATCCGCAGAAAAGCCACATCCAAATGCCACAGACATCAGTGAACCTAAGAACCGATCCGAGAAAGTCAGCCCAACTGAGGGAATAAATCCACACAGATGGAGAATTAAACCGGGATGTCATGACTGTGTGACACGGGCGCGAAGCACAATTCGACCATGCTGATACTTAAGAAATGTGATATGTAAAATACATTTAAGAGTCTAAAATAAAGCGAAGGGAATATTTAGCATGCCTCCATTGATATAAAGCATTTATGTACAAATAAAGTGGCAACTCCAATGTTGAAAACAATCCATGTGGGGATGTTTCAGGTTCTGACGTGTGTTTGGATTTCAAAATACATTTATCGCAATAGAAATACTCCATTGATGTCCAATAATTGCACCAGAAAATCTTGATGAACTGGACTGGCCGGGATGACCGTATTCAACCATGCAAGTTTCAACAGATGTTGAAGATGTTAAAACAATTGCTCTATTTTTGATAACTTGCAGGCGCAACAACGGGAGCGAGTCATTCGACAGTTAGATACTGAACGTTAGCAGTCAACTCTACCGGCTGGATTTCGGGGTCACAGTCTTGACAGTGTTCAGACCCATGTGAACTTGAGGTCAACGTCACGTTATCTGGCTGGCCTGCCTGTCAAATACTACAGAGTTGGACATGCCATGGTTGGTTTCCACTGCATCATGTAGCAATGGAACTTTAATCAATAATTTCCATTAAAAAAGTCAATTTAGATAATTTTAATAGAAGGAGTTGAGTACATTTGCAGTCTAACAGTCAAGGCAAGCAGAATGTGATACTTTTCCCTTCACCCGAATAACATTGCACACTTAGGTAAGAAATTATACAAACCGTAGGTCAAAGCCAGTTTGAAGCTGAGATATTTTTTCCACACCACATTTTCTTAGTAAGTGTTACAAATGGTAAAACTACAAGTGTTGAAGCACATCTTGTGAAGTGTGCGGAGTATGAGAAATATGAACTCGGCATTCTGTATTTTGATTGAGCGGTCCGGTGGTCCAGTGGACGACGATGACATGATTCCTCAATAGCTTGAACACTATTACGGAAACACAACGCAGGGTTGGAATCACAGTTCGATGAAGAGATAAACGGATGCTCGTGTTAATTGCTGATATTAAAGTCTGGATGGAGACGGAGATTAAGAGCCGCACTCCTTTTGGTGTATTGCTTTCATGTCAAGGTGCAAAGAGGGAAAATAACACACGGCGCTTGGAGGTGCCAACGCACATCCACTTGTGGGGGGCTCAGCTTTGGCAGCACTTTTGTCATAGTAAAAGACCACGAGTCTCTGGGCATTGGTGGATGTGACTGCACTTTCATTAATCTCGCTGTCCACACCACAGATGTCCCTTAATTGCAGCCATTGTTTACCTTTTTGCTGGCATGCTCAATGAATTATTGATGGGTGCCCTGACCCAGTCGGTTTAAAGGCCTTGCCAATGAGCGCGGGGCAGCCAATGGACGGACACCTGCCAGCCCAACGTTTCCTGCATGACACTCCTACTGAATGATGATGCTGATAGCCATTTGTTTCGCCGACAGTTGTGCTGGGTTGCACGGAGCGCAATGCAACCATTACATATTTTGTGGTTGGTGTTTGATGATGTGATAAAACATCGCATTATTATCAACGGATCATCGAGTGGCCTGCATAATTATTCCGATTCCTAGCAAGGGCAACGTCATTTACTGCATGAATTGAAATACTGCGCCATTCTAATTTGCACCCAGTTTGCAAAACCTGCCCTTAGTGGCCCATTATAGCCCTCTAATGGCATTCATGCAGGATACATAAAATCCCTCTATCTCTCTTGCAAATAAGAAAGCAACTGAGTCCAAAGCAAATCCGTGAATGATTACCCCCCCAACAATAAGCAAATCCGCAGGAACTAAAATTCAATTTTCAGCAATCCTACAGTCCTCCTGCTTCGACGCCATTCAAAGCTCATGAGGATTTAGACTTAAGGCGACTTAGAGGTGATTTATGCTGTAACCCAAATGGCTGCGCTGGGAAGAGAAGACAGGCACGGGCCCTCAGATGGAAAATTTTGAATGACTCACTCGGCACGTCGTGCATGACAAGGTAGAGCTTGGCCTCATATCATTTTTGCATGGTATGGGTTGCAACGGGTATCTCCAGTGCGCACACCCGATAATGTAAAACAGTTATGGCCCTTCTTCTGACTGCGAACTAGGGAAGAAAAAAAAAAAAGATCAAGTTCAATGTCAAAACAATTCGTCTGTGCTCAAATTCAAGTTTCTGATCATAACAAATGTGTGCGCGAGGAAAAAGCAGTATGCAAAAAAACGATACCAATGTTAGAGCCAAGCTTGTTTGGAGCTTTGACCAACAATACTTTGCTCACAGGCATTACTTCAATTTGAGCATTAGGTTCGCTCTGTCCAACTATGGCCATTTCAGATGCAGCCACGGGGTGAGGCCGAGGGGTTGAATGACAATGAAGCAGGAAATGGAAAAGACTTGTCAAATGGCATTAAAGTGTCACTTTCAGAAAGTGAATCATCAGGCCACCTGGGAAATGATGATAGACAAGAGCTGAGGAACGTGTTTTCCTGAAGCTACACGCTTGTGCAACCTAAAAGAGCAACAAAGCATCCTCGTCGTGCAGGGTTTTCTTGCCTCATAAAAGTCATCAAAAATGCTCTTTAAAAAATACAGTACAATACATTTTGGGGGGTGTTTTGTTTGGGTTTTTTTTTTTTTGGTGCCGCATAAAGATGACCAGAGCACACATCACCCGGAGAGATGTGAAGTGGAATGACAATAATGTCAGAGTGATACAATGTGTTTCTCAAGTAGCCTTAAAGTGTCACTTTCACAATGTCAATCACCATCACATCACTGAAGGGTTCCGAGGGGGCCGCATCCAGATGCTTACTGCATGCTTGTTTACACACTCTGGCTGCGAAATGGAAACATGTCTGATGGTTAGTAGCGTGTATAGTATAGTATGTGCCGTATGCACAATGTATGGAATTATTTGGGGGGTATTAACTAAATTAGAGCAATATATTATTCATGATGAATATATACAGGTATATATATATATATATATATATGAAATTATATCTTATTTGTTTTGCATGTTTGTTGCCAACACACATAGTGGAACGTTTGAAAAATAAGTCACGAGAGTCCGTTGAAGTGCAACAAATCCAATACGATCACTTTCAAGTGGGCTTCAATGCTTCGTGATCCAATTGAAGCAACAAATCTGATTTTCCCCATTTTCCTTCTGTGTCAACACGCCCAGCAAATCAACCAACAAAGGACGGCCTTTGCGCTTGGTCATACGACGGGTACCGTTTGAAGCACTTGAAGCTTGAGAAGTAGGCATTAACATTCATGCCCTTTCAAGAATTCCGAGCACCTGCAACCCCCGCCCCCCCCCCCTCACTCCACACCCCTTCGTTGCTTCTGACGTTGTGTTGATAGTGTGAATTTAACCACTGTGGGGCCGTAAGAGGTTCATTGCCATTTATTTATTCATCAATCCAGACTGCCTACATTGGGTCATGTAGCTGCATAACACTGCTCTGTGATCAGCTCAAAAGTGATCAGTTTAAAAGCAGCGCTGACATGGGTTGAGAGGTGTGCAATCAGTGCGGGTCGCTTTGAAATATACTCCTCCTATAAGAATGTAAAAGCGAAGAAGTTCAGGTTCAATCTGTTGCATAAGAATCTATTTATTATGGATCATCAATGTCCTTCCTTTTGCTTTCCACTCCATTTCCCATTTTCCTGTGTAAATTTGAGATCACAAAAAAAACAGATCCTTATGCAATGAAGTGATTGAAGTTGTTCTGGTTCTGCTGCATTTAACAGGACTTTTGGCTGTGGGAGTAGCACATCAAAGCCTCAATAGTATTTTTTTTTCCCAATTCAGAAATGAGGATGAAAACGGTCCAGGAATTTTCTACGGTTGAAAGCCACATGAGATCAGAACATCAAAAGCTCATCTTTCCGTCAAAGCAGATGGGAGCTACCTTAATTGATACTGGCTTCACTTTGGAGATCTATTAAATGGAATTGAACTCTTTGAGAAAAACTACTTTTTAAATCGGTTTCATGTCGTAGCACAACATTATGTGACATTCATGACTTTTTGTTCTTTTACTTCATTTTTTTTTTTATATTTATTTTAATTTTAAAGGAGGTTTCTCAATTTTTCAGCCATGTGCAGTTCTTTGAATTTTATAGGCACACATAACGTTGCTGTCAGCATTCTTGTGAAAATTGATGGTGTGTTAGTGAAAGTCCATGCGGAAAAAGAGAAGCCTTAGACTATCAGGCCTGACTGAACGTACCACTGATGTCGCAGTGGAATATACGTCCCAAAGATTTAATTAGAAACCTTGAGAAGAGCCGCCAGTGGTTTATATGCAAATGAAAAGCGAAGTGGCGTTCAATCATGGTGGTAAGGAACCATCAATAAAGAGGCGGAACAATTTGGTGCAATATTGTCGAAGTCCATTCAAATGCTTTGCACAAAAACACAGAGATAAAAAATATACAGTGAAAATGGCATGAGTAATAATTGTCTTGTATATACATATTGTGGCTGACCAATGCAAAATAACAGATCAGTTGCTTCTTTTGAGGTCATTCCTTGCATCTCGCACACTAGACAAAATAGACTTTTTTTTTTTTTTTACATGGTCAACATTCATTATTTTTGTCCACAAAAATTTGTCATGATAAAATAGTATTTATGCAAATGACAGATATTAAATTCATTGCAAAACCATTATTCTTTCGGGCCAAATGTGCAGATGCCTGAAAAGTTACAATCTGATAATCAATCAATCAGACAATTTAAAAATATATAAAAGTCGTTCCTGTTTGGTACCCAGAACTTAACTCAGAAAATATCAATATGATAAAGAATTTTTTTGGGTGAGGTACATTGTAAATTCTCATTTGAGCAGGCTCCATCCCTCTCACTTCATCCGCATCAACATTCATTTCAAAGTCCGATTTTGACGTTGCTGAAATGATTTGTATGAAATTCTTCAAAGTCGTGTGTGTGCTCCAGTTTTTTTTTTTCTTTTCAGTGAAGATATATTTCGTAAATCTCATTCAAGATCTTGATGAACAAATTAAATTGGTACTAGCTTTGAAATTACCAAGAAAAAAAAAATCCTGCAGGCAACTTTCCAATGGTAGCTTTGTGTTTGATTCAGTGACGAAATACATTAGTCTTCATTTGCATTGCATTCATTGCCTAACTATGTCACAGAGCACACCGGTAAAGCAAATCTGATGTATTTCTAGTGCTGGGCCATACAGTGGCCACTTGTCATGAGGGGGCGGCCCGGTGCGCCAGTGGTTAGCGCGTCGACCTCACAGTGCAGAGGTCATGGGTTAGATCCCGGCTCCGGCCTCCCTGTGTGCAGTTTGCATGTTCTCCCCGGGCTTGCGTGGGTTTTCTCCGGGTACTCCGGTTTCCTCCCACATTCCAAAGACGTGCATGGCAGGCGGATTTAACACACTAAATTGTCCCTAGCTGTGAGTGTGAGCGCGAATGGTTGTTCGTCTCTGTGTGCCCTGCGATTGGCTGGCAACCAGTTCAGGGTGTCCCCTGCCTACTGCCCGAAGACAGCTGGGATAGGCTCCAGCACTCCCTTGTGAGGATAAAGCGGTTCAGAAAATGGATGGATGGACTTGTCATGAGGTGCAATCAGAGGACTCAAAAGCAGTGAGGCAGGTGAAGCAGGTTGTACTGGAACAACAAAATCCAAAACACAAAGTCGTGAACACACCAAGAAACCAAAGCAACCCCCCCCCCAAAAAAATACATGGTAGCAACATAACAATCTGATGCCGAGTGGTTGCCGTGGCAATCGTTTGAACTGAAAGGAACTAATGACATGATCACAAAGAGGTGCGACACTGGAGAAGAAGCCCTCCAATGCCACCTGTTGGTCACAAACGGAATAAAACCATGACATTAAACTATGAAACAAAACCAAATCTAAGTTAAACAAAAACAGAATGATGACACTACTCACTAATAAAAAAAAAAAATTAAATTAAAAATAAAAATAAATCAATCAAAGCTTAGTATAGCTTCTAAAGCCTTGCTTTATACCTTGGCACAGGCGCACACAAGTCTGTGTTAATTTACTGCGTGGCACCCGGCCTCGATGATCCTGTGGGAGTGTCTGTGCCCCTTTGAGGCTGAACGCTTTATCCTATGGCATTAGTCGTTCATGTTTGAGTTAACACCCTCGAGTCGAGCGTCGATCTGGAGGCATTAGCGTCTGACACTCAACAGCTCGGGATGGGAGAGACTCTCACCTCTCCTCTTGGACGACACTTTCCAATTGTTTCTCTTTCGCCCTCACACTTTTCATCGGGGTTGTCAAATATGACAAATAACACTCCAGTAAACACTTTCGTCAGCTCCGTCACAGGTGGCCAATTCGACCACGACAAAGTAACACACAAGAAATTGATGTTAACAACCAGGGCTGTAGTACTCAAATTTGGACCCGGACTCGACACGTTTTTTTGTTGTCTCGGATTTGACGCGAACTTTCTAGGATTCAACTCACCGTAGGACTCGCAAAATATTTTTATTGACTCGACCGAATCCAATGAAAATTTACTTGAAATAAAGTTTTTCAGGTGATCAAAACAGCCATCTGATTGGTAAACCTAAGCGCGAGTGCCAAAGCACAAAGTCTTTTTCTTCATCATGTCAACCGACAGGGTTATAAAATTTGGTTTGACCAACCATCGAGAACTGACATGAGCCAGAAACCTCCTTCACTTCTTCCAAACTCCCCCACCCCGAAACATGGAGCAAACAATATCGGAAACATACGGCACCACGTCGTACTGTGTTTGTCACTTGCAACCACAAAAAGAGGCAATTATTTTTGTTGTAATTTAAAAAAATTTTAATTAAAATTTTGAAATTATAATATATAATTATATGTAAATGTATTATATTTAATTTATATATAATCATATAAAAAAATTATAATTATATCTAAAAATTGAAGATAATTTAAAAAATAAAAAATATATTTTTAATTTTTTTAAAAAATTTCTGCGGACATGGTTCATGAAGCAAAGGGTTTTGTCTAATTTTGAGGTGGTGAAAATTGTATTTTTCTGTCTGAAGGTTTACTCTTGACCTCATCTGGACTTGGACTCGGATCTTGTGGACTTAAACTTGACTTGGGCTCGGACTTTCTGTGACTCCAACTTGACTCGGACTTGATAAATGTGGATTGACCGCAGCTCTGGTTCACACTCCCGCAGCAACAGTCACTTCAAATAAGGTGCTGCGTGTATGAATCCACGTGTAAAATCTACAATGGAAAAAATAGACATGTCAATTTTTCACAGGTAGAAGTTGTGACTGTCATGAAGTATTTATCGTGTTTCTTGGAGTTAGGGTTAGATCTACGGTTGGACAATCTTCGCTGAATGTTTTTTCTTCACTCACCACATTCACTTTTCAATTAACCTTTTCAACTTTGTGTAGTTTTGATCACCCGCCCAAGTGTCTTGGTTGTGCCTTTTATGTCTGGTTCGATTTGTGTCTCCTCAGCTCTGTGCCTTGCATCAACCAAAGGTTTATCAATAGAATGGGGTATTTATCGCCTGAGAATTTTAAAGCAGCAGGATTGAAATGATGTGCGACGTTAATAGAGCCTCGGCTTTTCTGCATTTTCACTGATTTCTTTTGGTGCAAGTTTTTGTGTCACAGTGTATCTTATGCTACCTATATAAAACTACGGTCTTATTTTTATAACACACTCAGTACGAAAATATGTTGATTTAAACTGTGGCTTCTAAAAAAACATGATGACTGATCTAATTCTTGTTTATGCAAACGACTGTCACTGCACATGCATTGATGTCCTAGCCTGTCACTTGTCACAAATCAACACTTTAAATTGCCAAATCAAATGCACAAGGAGCTTTAAATCCAATGTCGAAAGATTAACATTGTTTTTTGCCATTATGTTAATGAAGGACGCATATTGCCTCATGTAATTTAAAGCAATTACAGTAGAAAATCCCTCGACTTTAATCATTTCCATTCGTTTTCTTGTGGCACGTTCCGAGACTAATTAATTATCATATCTGAATTTAAATGACTTCAATCGAGACTTTGCTGATAATTCATTGCATAATTGCAATTACGTAAGTCTCGTTGATGCACCGGCTGAATAATACATAATTGTCAGAGTACACTCATTTGTCATAATAGATCATTTGATTGATTCCAAGGAAGATATGCCGCCAACAAAAGCAGGAGCGTGAGTAATCTGCCGATGGGGCCTGATCTCATGTCATGAAATGTTATCACCGTGACAGTCTGTGTCAGCAACAATCCCCCTCCACCAAAAAAACAAACAAACAAAAAGAGTGTGAATATTCTCGTTTGACTGGCAACATTTTTTGGTTGGCGTGTGTTTCACCAGCTGCGGAGTTTGTGGTGATTGATGGGTTTTTCTTGCGGTTTACAATGTGTTTGATTCAATGAAAAGAAAAAAAAACCACATTTAATTCAATGTACTCCTTAATGAACAAGAAACTGAATTGCTATTGATAAAAGACCAGCTAATGCGGTGATGAGATTTTTGGAACCATGTCGAATTAAATTTGCTTTGATTTAAAAAAAAAAAAAAAAAAGGCGTAAACAATGCTGTAAATAAAACAGGACTCATGTAGTAACTGTTTAGGGCAGGGGTGTCAAACGTACGGCCCGCGGGCCGGATCCGGCCCCCAAAGGACTTTAATCCGGCCCGCGAGATGATTATGTAAAGCAGTGGTGTCAAACATACGGTCCGCGGGCCGTTCCATCAGGCCCACAGGATAATTTAAAAGTGAAGAAAATGCATAAAAGACACAGAATAAATATTTTTAATAAGGTGCAATTCATTGAGTATCCGCTAGGGGACACTGTTTTGATCAGAGAAGAAGACAACAGCAGCCTCAGTCCATCACTGAGACAGACCCATGACAGCAGACGCTATCAATAGCACTCTCACATTTACACATTTAATAGCACGCTCCTTAGTTTGTAAGGTGTAGGCAGGGATTACATTTAGATTTTATATGCACGTGTAAATGGTTTAAAACTTCCTTTCTTTATAAATCTCGTTTAATCTTAAATTGTAAAAGATATGTTCATTTAATTTCAACATTTTCCTAATGTTCTTGTGCTTCTTTATACCAAAACAAAGGAAAGACATATTGTTTTGGTTATTTATAGCAAAGTATGGTATCATTTTAATGGTCCGGCCCACTTGACATCTACCCAGGCCGTATGTGGCCCACCATGTGAAATGAGTTTGACACCCCTGGTTTAGGGCATAAGGTAGAAGATGTGTTTTTAATTAGTTTTAGTGATTTTCTTTCTGCTAATCCCTGTGCATTGTGAGGCCTTCATTAGATACGTTTGCTTCCCATGGTTGGAAGTTGTGGTTATTGTTTTGTGATTTTCCTCTCTCCTCTTTTGTGCTTTTCCTGTCTGCCCAAGATGTAATTGTCTCCTCACTTTTGTTCCTCCAAGTGCTCTGTCATCGATGCATTTAGTTCCCGCGTTTCATTAATTCTGTCTATGGGCATTGCCATGGGTCATGTCTCTTGTGTGTTTGCCTTTTTTTTTTTTTAAATTGTCCCGCACTCCTCCTTGTTTTCCTGCCTTTAGGTACACCTGCTTTTTGCCTCCACTCTTCCATGAAGAATCCCGTGACAAGACCTAATGAATAATCCACTTGACTTTTTTTCTTTATACATTAAAAATACATCACACCGGCAGAATGTTCAATGGCACATTCATGTTAATTCATGAATGTTGATTTTCAGGCAATGTCACCCCCGGCCCACATCTCGATACGATGTAAAACTTGGCCATGTTATTTGAGAATCATATTTGGTAGTCATTTTTTTATTAGCTGGGAATTTAAATTGTCCTCGGTGTTCAGACTTGGTTTCGACAGCTCCTCTCTATGTGATGTCTTAATTAAATGGGGCATCACATTCAGGTACAGCATTCGGGTTTTCTTCACGCTTTGGAATATTCACGGCAAGTTGGAAAGTAAACAGGTTCTGTTGATTTTTGTTAAGGATACAATGCTTTTAATCTTGTTTTGTTTGAAATTTGTTAAGGACACCTAATCTGATTTTAAAATAATTGATTGAAAATGCAGATTAAAGTTTTCTGCGGTGATTCACAAGGGCAGCCCGGTGATCCAGTGGTTAGTGCGTTCACCTCACAGTGCAGAGGTCGTGGATTCGATCCCTGCTCCGACCTTCCTGTGTGGAGTTTGCATGTTATCCCTGGGCCTGCGTGGGTTTTCTCCGGGTACTCTGGTTTCCTCTCATATTTCAAAAACATGCACGGCGGGGCTGATTGAACAATCCAAATTGTCTCTAGGTGTGAATGTGAGGTTGTTCGTCTCTGTGTGCCCTGCGATTGCATCCTATACTTTATTTTGAAAGATCTGTATCTTGTACCTTGCTTGTCCTTCAGTTTCCCCCCATTGCGTCGACCTGCCCCTCCCCGAGGGGCTTCACCTATGTCCCATTATCTCACCTTGCCTGATCTTACTCACCGTCCTCATTTATGTGTCCCAGTTTGAGTCAAGTGCTCCGGCAGTGTTGGAACACCCTCACCGAACCTAACCCCCACCCTCCAAAAACCTTTTATTCTTTTATTTATTCATTCTGAATTGTTTCAAAGGCCAAATGTGCCTTTTCTTTTTGCGTCCTTTCACTCGTGTATGAATGTATGTGTTTACTCTTGCAGTGCGATGACCACACCCTAAATACTTATTTTTCACCATTCTTAAACATCCAGACCAAAATTTCAACTTCTGCTATGTAATAAATAAGAGAGCATGTTCTTGTTACCACACCCCTCATTACAGTACCTTAAACAATCATTGAATCAACCATTATTCTTGACTTCTTTAAATGCTTTCACAGTCATAACGGCCCTCCAAGGAAAACGGTCACTTGAATGTGGCCTGCGACAAAAATGAGTTTGACCCCTCTGTTCGACAGTCAAGAAATCATCCTAATTTGCTGAACACACCAACGTGAATGGAAATTTTGGAACTTATTTGACTTATTTGGAGTTTCACCTTGAATTTGCGGTCAATTACAGCACCTAAAAAAATTGAGTTCACGTGCACTCTAATTCCACATTTTCTCCCATTAAAGCTACATTAAGTGGTTAAATTACTCCAACATAAACCTCATTTTGTGTTTAATTCAAAGACAGTTTGTTTACATCCTGCTCGCATTGCATCTTCTTATCTCTATAGGAACAAGGTGAAGTCCGCTTTTGAGAGTTGTGTGTAAGGGAGATACATATACAAGTACTTACACCAGTGATCTTAATTTCTGACCCCTGATCCAACAATATAAAGGTGGCTATTGATGAACTTTGATACATGTCAAATTTATTGACCAAAATGTCTCCAAAATGTAACTCACAAATTCAGCTTGTTGAAATTGAAATCCTAAAAATGTGATCAAAGTTGAATACAGACATGCAAGTATGCAATATCTCTCTCTTGGACAGCTCCAAACGTCAGGTGTCAGAATGTGCTTCCGAGGAGGCTGCCTGTTTGATCAGGCTTGTGATTGACTGAGATAGCAGGACATAAACGCCTTCTTAAAACCATGATCTACGTTTTCAAAAACAACGGCGTAGGTGTGGATTTAGACACCTTTACAATGACAGATGACGGCATGTACCTGGTGGAGTAAACAAAGAAGCCGTTGCAATGATCTGTTACCACATTAGTCTTTTGTCTTCACAACAAGCTAAGAGGCATGTGAGCAGACAGCGTCTGAGGGGCAACACCGATGTTCATTATGAAAAAGTGGCAGCTCTCGCGTCTAGTCAGGGAGCAAATCCATACTCGGATGCTTTTCAGCCATGCTGACTCAGTGCAAGTCAATTACACCCTGCGCTCAAAGTGGCAGGCCGGGCAATTCCGACCGTGTCTGTGCTGAGTGATTGCGGAATTTATTCATCAAGGTACAAGTGGCTCTTCAGTCGCACATGGGCAGAATGTTAAAACTGAAAAGTCATGCCGGTTTGAAGAAGACACCTGGAGGTTAACTGGGAGGAGCTGAAAACTGCTTATTAGCGTGACTGGGAACGCTCGTAGCGTCGCAATGGACAAGTGTTCGAATATATCTTAAGCATTGGAAGTAGAGATGCTGTTTCATATGAGGAGCACCGAGTGCTGCGCAGACTCCCACTGAGGTCCAACTGTTAGTGGAAAGTGGAAAAGATCTTGTGGTGAGCAGCAGCTTCCACAATTCGTTTGCAGTCTGACAACAGATGACTTTATTTGAGCTACTGTAATTATATGTGTTGGGATTTTTTTCCCCCTTAGATCAGGAGTGTCCAACTCATTTTCATCGCGGGCCACTTTGAGGTTATGTCTTACCTCGGAAGGCCGTTACGACAGTGAAACGAAATAAATGTTTATTTATTATTACTTGTACACAACAAATTGATAGATTACCCATTTTGAAATCAGTCAAATCAACTATAAAAGTTTTTTCCATTGTTGTTTGAGTGAGTGTTAACTGGGTAACAAAATGATTGCAAAATCTCAACGTTATTTATTACACATGACAATTCAACATTTCGGTGCAGATTGTAGCAAGGATCATGGTAATTGACACAAATGATTTGCTTTTGCGGGCCACATAAAATGATGTGGCGGGCCGGATCTGGCCCCCGGGCCTTGAGTTTGACACCTGTGCCTTCGATCATTGTAGACCAAACCCCCCCGATCGCAATGTCATCTCTTTCTAGTTTCCAGCTGTCTGTCTGTGGCCATTCCAAAACTTTCATCTTTAGTTGAAGGCATTGCATTTGTTGATTTCAACGGGCACTTTTGGTGTGTTGCTGAAAGATGACATTTGTCAACTTTTGTGCTTTCAAGCAGATGCCAAAAGGTTTTGTGCCAAAATTTATAGTTGGAGCTGTTCATAAATCATTCCAGTTCATTCCAGCGGAAGAAATATGAACTCAAAGCATGAAGCATCTGCTATTGTGCTCTGTACTGTGTGTGTGGCTTTTATGCACCCAACATACTGTTATAAATGATGCAAAACAAACAAAAAAAAAAAGTAGCTCAGGTACCCAGTGCATTTTTTTTCAAATGAATGTTTCAAACAGTACGCGTAAATTGCATGTCTCATCTTCTCACCTTGTAAATGTGTTCAACATTAAAAACTAAGTGTGACCCTACTAAATAATGAAACCACTGTTGCCGTGGCTCATAAGCAATGGATGGAAGACAGAATAGGGGGAACAGTGGAATCACTATTATATCACTTCAAAGAATAGAATCCTGTGCCACAAGCGTAAACAATGCTATACATACTGTACATTTTGTCTTTTAGTCTTTGTTTAAAATACAGTATAGGCAGCAGTCCTCGCAGAGAGCCGAGTTTGACTTCCAGCACCATGGAGAGCAACACAATGAGAAACTGGGCCAAGCACAGCAAGACTCTTCTAGCACCTTGGAGAGAGCTGCAACGACAAAAAAAAAAAAAAACACTCTGTGCCGCACACATTCAGGCTGCTTGTAAAGTGCTAGCGTCACACCGGACCGACATGGTGTGACGCAAAACAATACAGTAATTACAAAAATAATAATAAATGCAATGGAGTGTAAAGAAATAATAAATCTCTCAAAGCAGATAATGTTCCTAACAACAACACTTGTTTACGTGTGAGCCTGCGAGAACATGACAAGATATTTTCATCATTAAGGGGATAAAAATGATTACTAGCCTCTGTTATTTTAGGGAAGACCGCTTAAGGCTCTTTGAGGACGCAATTTGAGATAATCAAACTTTAATGAGATTTTATGAGGGAGCGCAAGTTTAGCCTGAGCTTGCAGTCATTTATGGACCTTCAGAGCCGGAGCCTGAATTGGGGCCGCATGTTTTAACATTGACTCTAGTGTCACACAGCGCCTGTCAAACAGATGCTGAGTCAAATACGCACAGAATTCGCCAGGATGGCAGAAACCAGTGAGCTGCCGTGTTCAAAAAGGAAGTCAATGGCACTTTCAACACGGATGTATGAAGATGATAACATCAAACGAGAGAGAAGAATCAGAACAGACATTTACAAACGTTATCAACCCTCATTAAAATCAGATCGGCCATAAAGTGAAGCAAATTAACTTCCTTTTAACACAGGACAGCAATGCCTTACTCATTTGAACCTTTTTTTATGCAATCCACATACATTTATGGTGTGAGAGGACCTGCAAAATCCATGGGGGGGAAAAAATGCAATTACCGGTAAAGTGTTCACTCGCCACTTCGAAGTTTGGTTGTTGTGGCTTCATTTTATTGCAGGGTCTTCAATTCGAACCTTCTCTATTAGGGTGTTTCACAATTTTGTGTGTTTTCTTACTATTTTTATTCTTTCTAAGTCAGACCAGTCAAAGAAGGTTGATTTAGTGTATGATTTAATATACTCACAACATTGTTCAAATGTATCATTTGGTTATTCAAAGTGTGCCAAAAAATGAAGTACCTCAGCCAAGCGTGTCAGGCGGTCCGAGGAAATTAAGTCCTGCCTTCAGAAATTAATGAGAGCGTAGCTTGCTACGTTAAATTTGTTCTTTTTAGTTGAAAATGGCTTTCCTTGGCCAGAATCCTACTTTGCATGTCACAATCCTAGTGGGTTAATGCACCATTTGGTGCCATAAATCCTTGATGGCGAAACCGAAAGCCAGTTGCCATGACTACCATTCTTCTTTTTGTCTTTCTTCCTTTTCTTAATGGAAGACGAAGAAGAATTTACTGTGCTGAGAAAAATCCTTCAAGTTAAGTTTATAATGTCTAGTAAGTGTTCAAAAGAATGGAAAATGGCTTAGTGGAGGTGTTAGAAAAAAAAAATTCCGCCTCTACTTTGCGGAAGTTCACCTTTTTCAGGGGTTCAAGGAACGTATCACTCGTGAAAAATTGAGGCAACACTGAGCTTAATTCCAAGCAGCCTTATATAAAGTTCCGTTAGTCAGGGTCAGCTACTTTTCATCGGCTGTGATAATTTAGAGCGAATTCTGCTTAAGTCTCATGAGAACAGACTGTACAGACCAAAAATACATCTTGGGATAAAAAAAAAAAAAAAAAAAAAAAAAAAAAAAAATGGAGTCTACCGTTTGACATCATTGAGAAGAAGAACATTTTCTGTAGAGTCTCCCATCTGACCTAGTTTCACTCTCCTTACCTTCCGGTCTGTCTTGCCACAGCAACACGCTGCCCAAATGAGACAATCGCACGCACTCCCGGGTTTTACAAAAGATGGCGCTACTTTGCAAATAATATTCACGACAGCCCTCATTTTAATGTGAAGGGCAAGTTACGGATTTGATGATGCTGATGTTAATTGCGTCATCCTGACTCAGTTCGTCACTCGCTGGCGCACCTGTCATGTGTCATCTCAACACCAAGAGAGCTTTGAGTGAACCAAACCTTAACACCGGGAAACTCAGCGTATAAAACATCGTCTTTCCACATATTCTGTGTTGTTTTCGGACTTACTCAATTGCTATTTGCGTTTTATGAGTGCAATTGTCATTTTATTCTCACGGTTCATATGATGCTCAAGGTATGTCGAAAGACAGTATGTTGAAGGACAATAAAGGTATCCGTGTTTAACTCTGCCTCATTATTTTGTTTTTATATATATATTATTGAAAGTGTGCAGGGACACCAAACTTAATTATAGAGGAATGCCTGGAGCAAAAGAGAGCGGCTTGCTTCCATAAATAAGTAAAACAGAGTTTACGTTGTTTTAAATATTTAGTGAATCCCTAACTTTAATCAATACTTAATCAAATCACGTTTGGTATTCACTCCAGATTAAGGTCTGGTGCAATGAAATGTAGCTGAAATGGCAACTATAAATTCTTTCTTTTGCATACTGTCTCCTCCTCCTCCTACGGCTGTGTGTCCTTTTGTGCTGGAAGAGCAATGTCTTTACATCATTAGACTTGACACTTATTTCATTTCGTTCTGTGGGCGAACCAATAAAGAAGGAACGAGATTAAGTTATTAGAATCAAATTCCTTCTCACTGATATGTCCCGACAAATTTTCATTAGCAAAGTGTCACATTTTTGTCTCGGATTTTCTATTCATCTTGAGTCATAGCCACGTCCGCCGCTAAAATGTTACAGGACAAAGATGACGTGGATTTGAAAACGTGACTTGTTCTTAACTGTGCTACGTTTTCAAGGAAGACTTCCTGCAGTTTCAAATTAAAACCTTAACCTCGACATGAAAATCAGTCCAGCCTGGAATCAAATTCAACCAGTGGTCGTCCTTGTTTCAAATAAACTTTTTGTTCCTGTTCTCACATTACAAATATGAAGTCTTCATTCAACTCCAATTCGAGATTTGAGAGAACCCGAGTGGAAATCTCTTGTTTTTATGTTCTTGTCTTTTGTCCATCAATTCTGCCACGTTCATGACTTGTGTGTTAACCTTAAAAATAAATGAGCCGATGGATACGCCTGCTGTGGTCACACGCGAGCCAGCGGAGGAATTCATTAGTTTTCATTAAATGAAAGCGTACTGAGACTACCATTTGTTCTGTTATGAGCGTCTGAAGTGTGCAGCCGTGCGCATTTTCCCATCTCCTCTCTGCGAGCAGTCCATTTCATGACTTATTTAGTTTGTTTCTGATTCAGCATCTGTCCATCTCGCCCCGTCTCTTTATCTCCCTCCCACGGCGTGCTTGGATGTTGGAGTGTGTGCATTGGAGCGGCTGCTATTCACTAAAAGTTGCCTTTCATTCGGTTTCTTTTCTATTCTGTGGCTGTCGTGTTTCGAAATGTTCTTGCTGGCGAAACGCTTGGGTCTCCCCGCTGAGATGTTTTCTTCTTGGACTTCAAAGTAAAAGTATGATCGCACTTTCTGCCTCGGGAAGCAGATTTAACTGGCTCTTATTTTTTTGAACGTTCCCATTGGCCTGTTCAAGATTTTTAGATGGCATCTTTTTCTTTTCTTTTCTGCTGATATAGAAGTGTCTTTAATGAGCATGCAGAATATTGAATGTGCCAATCTCCAAAAAGAAATGCAGTGACAGTATGTGCACTCTCTCAATTTACTCAGTGTTATAAACAGGAATGCCATGGCAGGCATTGGGTAAATTAAAAACATGGCTCAGCCTTAAAAGAATTGAGACCGCGAGTGTGGGCATATTTCTGGATGCGATGTGTCCTTTGACTTGTGTGTGTAATTTTTTTGGTTACATCTCTCAAATGCCAGCTGCACCAACTGAGCCTTTATTTTGTTTGATTTGCTTTTGTCAATCTGTTATTGTATGTTCAATAAAATGTTCAAACAAACAAACAAACAAACAAAAAATTTATTTTCCACTGGGACGGCCCGGTGGTCCAGTGGTTAGCGCGTCGACCTCACAGTGCCGAGGTTGTGGGTTTGACCCCGGCTCCGGCCTTCCTGTGTGGAGTTTGCCTACGTGGGTTTTTTCCGGGTACTCCAATTTCCTCCCACATTCCAAAAATATGCCTGGCAGGCTGATTGAACACTCAAAATTGTCTCGAGGTGTGAGTGTGAGAGCGGATGGTTGTTCGTCTCTGTGTGCCCTCGTAGAAAGGGTTCTGTCAGTCGTCATCTGTACCTGTGGGTAAAAAACAAAAAACAAAAAAGGACGTTTCGCTTCTCTCACAGAAGCTTCGTCAGCGGTAGACAACCCTGAAGTCTCCGTGAAGACTCCGGGAAGTTGCTCTGCGCTAAAAAGCTGAGCGTGGCCTATTTGAGGACTGGGTGGGGATGGTTAGTCACGCCCCTATGGTGAAGAGGCCCATTGATTTCTAAATTCCCTATCGTTGGGTCTTGATTAGGCCTATTGTTTGGGCTAGGGCTGAATAGCTACTTTCGACTGACGACTGACAGAACCCTTTCTACGATGGAACTTTCCTGTACGACTGAGAGCCTCCACAAGCACTCTGTGTGCCCTGTTATTGGCTAGCAACCGGTTCAGGGTGTGCCCCGCCTACTGCCCGAAGACAGCTGGGATAGGCTCCAGCACCCCCCGCGACCCTTGTGAAGATAAGTGGATGGATGGATACGTGTGTGTGTGTGTGTGTGTGTGTGTGTGTGCGCGTGTGCGTGTGTTTTATTGGGAGTGAATTCAGGTTTGGTGCTCCAGAGCCACTCGGTGTCACGATTCGGTTTCTGGTCTAACCAGCAGGTGGCATGTGCGGTCTTCTGTGCACACCTGCCGCCAATCCAGTCATTATGGGACCAGGTATTTAAGGACTCTGCTTCAGCTCACCTGTGTCGGAGTATTGTTATTGCCTTGCTGTTTCCATGCCCTCTGACCACTTTGTTATAGACCTCGTCGTGTATACGCTTTTGGATACTCCCGGTAACATTGTTCTTGTTCTTATTGCTTTTTTTAGTGAATTGGCTTTTTCTTGCGTGTAGTTGTTACATTGTTTTTCGTTTGTATTCTCGGTACTATTTTCCTCTCTTGCCTTTTTTTTGGAAAGCGCTTTTTGTTATTCGTTTTTATTCTGTTCTTCCTGGTCCTTGTTCGGACCAGCGCTTTTTGTTCTACTTTGTCGATGCGAATTTTTGTATTAAACGTTTTTGTAACGGAGACCTTGTTGGAGTCTACACTTTTGGGGATCCAAACTTATTTCGGCTCGTCCGAAACCCTGACACTCGGTAGCTGTCGCCAATCTCATCTCAATCAACTGACCTTCTTAAACCAGCCTCCAACTCCACCGCGCCACTAGATTGTCAAATCTCTTTGATGGGGTTGTATATCCAGCAACTCTGGATGTTTTTTTTCTTTCTTTCTTTCTTTTTCTTCTCTTCCTTTTTTTCCTTCACCCGCGCTTGAGATTCTTTCGAATATTTATCCTGACTTGCTTTGTATTTGTTTTTTTACACCTTGTTCCCAGCCTGTCATCTTGCCCATGTTCCCTTCTGCTGTCTTCCAGAAATCTGTCACCTCTCAGATCTTAGCTACTGACCAGCAGCCCTCCCTCACTTGAAACCACCAACTTCTCCATCCCCTGTTGTGCAATAAATAATTAATCATCTGCACTTTGGGTCACCCCATGACCGGAACCACAATATTTTTATCTATTTATCACCAGTGCTGCCACAGTTACCTTGAAGAAGTTCCTTACTTTGCAAAGTTACTTGTTTTAAAAATTCACTGAACACAAACCAGGTTTTTTTTTTTTTCCAATTGAAAAAAGGCTTTCTAGAATTTTCGTCAGGGGTGTCAAACTCATTTGTGTCGCAGGCCACATTGTAGTTACGGTTTCCCTTGGAGGGCCGTTATGAATTTTGAGAAACCATGTTAATGTTTTATCACCTCCACACATTACATACACAGCCCATGACAAATTGATGGATCACTAGTTTTTTTTTTTTTTTTTAAAAGTCAAGAATAATGACTGTTATTGTGGATTACATATGACAATTTGAAATTTTGCTTCAGACTTTAGCAAGCATCATGGAATTTAACATGCTTGATTTGCTTTCGTGAGCGACATAAAATGATGTGGCGGGCAGATCTGGCCACCATATATCTATCTATCGATATATATATATATATATATAATTATTATTATTTTAAATAAAAGTTCACTACAGACAGTCTTTTTTTTTTTTTGTAACTCAACATATTATTGTTGCAAAACCCAAAAAGTCCACTGGGATATGTTCCAACTAATGAGGATGTGATCTAGAAAATAAATGGATAGATAGAACTTGCGCATTGCTTTTGCATTGCAAATCTATTTGTGGCTTATCTGTGTTTTTAAATTATTCATTTGACCTATTATAGTGACAGCACTTCTTCTTTCCACTAAGTTTAGAATGCTCTAGCATTTCTCACAGAATCTAAATCAGTTTATTTTGAATAGAGGGCACTGTAGTTGTCCCTAATTGGTCTTTTTCCCAGTAAGTCAGAACCACACACACACACACACACACACACACACACACACACACACACACACACACACACACACACACACACAAGCCGTCACGGGACACTACTGGAGGAGGAAATCGAAATCCACATTGGGTTCTGTGTCATACCAACCCATTGTATGTCACAACTTGAAATTTATCTGGGGAGGAAATGTATTTGAGAGCTCTTCCGAAACAAGACCACTGAGCCGTTATGGGTGTGCAAAAGCAATAAAGGGGGCTGTTCAAACCGAAATAGATACAGAACAATGAGAAAAGGCTGGGTAGGTAGTACAGCACCAGGCGCAGAAATGCCACAGTGCGACACTAACAGCTTGGAAGGCAGTGCTGCAGAAGATGCTGCAAGACCCCCGGGGATTGGTAAACCCTGCATCATCGTCATTTTAATTTCTCGGTGTGCAGCCCCAGATGATTGGGGAGTAATGATGGTTTTACTAAATGGGCCCTGTGATTCTCCACGTTTGCATGATCGTATGCACTCCAAGCAACATTAACAAACACGCACAAATGAGAACTTTGCGTGGATTATACTGAGGCAGATGCATGTCTTCTTTTGTACTTTTGCATGCAGTGATCAACTCATAGCTGGTTTACATTTACAGAGGCTACGATCAGGTTTTTATTGTTTATTATTGTTATTATTCATCCATCCATCCATTGTACGATCCGTTTTATCATCACAAGGGTCACCCTGAACCGGTTGTCAGCCAATCGCAGGGCACACAGAGACGAACAACCATATACACTCCCACTCACACCTCGGGACAATTTAGAGTGTTCAATCAGCCTGCCATGTATGTTTTTGGAATATGGAAGGAAACGGAAGTACCCAGAGAAACCCCACGCGGGCCCGGGGAAACATGCAAACTACACACAGGTAGGCCGGAGCTGGAATTGAACCCGGTACCTCTGCGCTGTGAGGTTGACGCACTAACCACTGGACCACCAGGCTGCCCTATTATTATTATTATTATTATTATTATTAATGTAAATATTAATATTAACTGGTCACAGATGTGCTAATTTACTTCTTCCTCTATCAGCGCCCAACATATTTGAATGAACAACCTATGAAAATTGTTACTGAAGTTATGTGATAGTTCAATTGGTTATGCACGTGCGGGCATGAGACACGAGGGTGACCAGAAAGTTTCTTGGGAAAACGCTTGTCACACCGTCCGTGTCTCGCTTGCTGCCCGCCCGCCTGGCCTCCCACTCTGAAAAGTGATTTATCGTGGTGTCAATTGGGTCCCATGTGAACAGCCCTGAGGTTTGTGCCCCGTTTACACATCAAGTCAGGCAACCTGCACGATACACTGACCCGTAAATAACGGCTGCGGAGGACTGCCAGATGTGTGCGTATGAGTGTGCGTGTCTGTGTACAGCTTGCGTGGATGTTGACAAGCTTAATGAGTGTGTGGATCATTGCACAACAGAACAATAATTATGTTTGAAGTCGCTCACCTTTGGTTCATTTATAAACATTTACCAACATAAAAATGAGTGATGATGTCTTGAAAACGCTTGTGATCCCCCCTCCCCCAACACCCCAACCAGCGGCACTCCTGATGATCTCTCACTCACTCAAGCTCTAGTGTATGCTAAAAGTTACCAGCAACATTAAAAAAAATAAATAATTCAATATTGATTGAGAAAATCTGGTGATAGAACGATTTACCTAGAGCAGCATAAAAATGCTCAAACTGTAATTCAAGCCATCAATTTCCTACTGCTGATGCTATTGAGGCTCACGGTTGAGGGATGGTGCTGCTCTGCAAGAAAATTGGCATGGTATTAAAAAAAAAAAAAAACCTCCCTCCTTAACTACATGTGGGGATCAATTTATAGACTTCATCCTCAAATGTGTCGGACATAATAAGCAATCTGCAATATTTGCATCCTCATATTTGTTGAACATAATTAGCAATGGGCAGCATTTATTTTAATCGCTCGACCATAATCACCGACTCATGACAATTTAATGGTCGGTAACACAGCGACTGTTTGAATTGCTTCCTGCTTCTTCTATTTTAACATGCCTGCTAGTCATGATAACATTTTAATATCAAACGATCTAAAAAATGTCCACGTATGAAATGCTTTCAACAACAAAATATTGATTGAAAGTTGATATTGATGAGGACCCTGTTTTTTTTATTTGTTTTTGTTTTTTGAGCGAGTGAGTGAGAGAGTGAGAGAGGAGAGAGAGAGAGAGAGAGAGAGAGAGAGAGAGAGAGAGAGAGAGAGAGAGAGAGAGAGAGAGAAGCTCCTACATTGTTTGCGGGAGCAGCTGTATTTTTTGGGTTCATTGCCTTCCAATGATGTAGCCCAAAACACATCACCCGTGAAAACGGGGGCTGGCTCTGGCAGTGCCGTAGGCTACTCAGCTCTGGAATCGACAGACATTGCTGTGATGTTCTGGAGGCCTCCCAGTCTTTTATCATGCACCAGGAACAAACCCCTGCAGACTGGTAGGAAAGCAAGGCTATCATCAGAGGATGCATTTAATTTCCATAAAGATGACTTTGTTTCCTAATTAATCTCCTGGCTCCATCTCCCCCGTTTTGCTCCTGTCACTTCCTCAGAATGAAACATGGCCGGCAATTTGTTTAATCAATTATTCCGGGTAGGAAGCTGGGCTTTTTTTTTTTTTTTTGTCAATCCCCCCACCCCCGTGAGCACACACGTGTACGCGTACATGAATTCACATGAATGACATGTTCACAGCAAAAATACAGAAAAGCACGTTGATTGTCAAGATGATGCTGTGCCCGCAAGCAAGAATCTGAAGAGCGGTGCCGGAGTTTGAGGATTTGGGAAACAGGCGAGAGAGAGAGAGACAGAGAGTGAGAGAAAAACAGTTTGTCCTTGTTGACATGGCAGCAAGCTTTTGTAAACGCTTGGCTGACGAGGACTCTCCTTGGCCACATGCCCCAAACTCCTACAGAAAAACAGAACTACCGAGCCCCGAGGGAGGGAGATAGGCAGGTTGAGATACAGAGTGGTGTGAGAGAAGAATGCCAGGAAGCAAAAAGTGGATGCCAGAGGTGACAAGGGATGGGAAGTTGGTAAAACCGAAAGAAAACTGCCTTGTTCCTCTGCCGCAACTGCATAAATCAGCCTTTAATCCTTGAAAAAAATTATATACATATTAAATTTGCATTCTGCGTGAATCGTGCTGACAATGGAAATAATTGAGGTTTGTGGTAAGAAGGAAACCACAAGAAAGCAAATTGTTTGTACCAGTATATGTTTGTATTTGCCCAAATTTGCGAAGTAGCAAACAAGAACAACATCTGGACTGCTTGTGAATAACACAGAAGTTGTCAAAGCCGAGAAATCCTTTTACATCTGGTTGGCTGTTATTGCTTAGATTCATGCATTGTTGGAAAACACTTGAAATGACAAATGTGGTTCTGTGATGTTGAGAAATAAACAAGCAAACAAAATTCGCCTTGTCCTGGACTTTTTTTTTTTTTTAGGGTCAGTCAAAATTCCATCATGATGCCCATCCTTACCTGAAGCTTAATGGAAACGGGCTCGTGCTCACAAAATGTAAAGCTGGTATTTCAAGTCAAGTCAACTTTATTGTCAAATGTGCCACATGTGCAACATACAGCACAGATGAAATTACTTTCCTCTTAACCACAGGAGAGAGAGGAGCCACTGCGGGTGCCCGCACTGCCATCAAAAGAACAGTTAACATTAAATGACAAAATAATACAACACATCACATAAGACACAGGCAGTCGTGCAATCTCACCCAGTTTTTCTGCATACGCTTTGTTGTTTGAAGCAGTTATAGACGAAAGAGGAGCATATCAAAGAGTCCTTTCACCAGCGGATCAAAGACGTCATGCTGAAAATGTGCACGTCTGCTTTAAGCTAAGTTTGAAAGCAACAAGTCAAGTCAAGTACAACTTTATTGTCAAATGTGCTGTTACACATACAGCACAGATGAAATTTCCTCCCTCTTAAACAGACAACAGACAAGAGGAGCCGCTGCGGGTGCCCGCGCCGCCATCAAAAGAACACTTAACATAAAATGACAAAATAATACAACACAACACATAAAACAAACAAGAAGCTGTTGCTTCCGTTGATGAAAAAGAGATTGGCTCACATCTCCGGTCCCATGTAAATCCGCTTCAATTCCAAGCCGCGACTCCCAGTTCCACATACGCATCAGCGCTCTGCTTTTTTATCAGGGGCTAAATTGAGTCTTGTCAATGTGGTTCAAGAACTTCTTTAAGACACTCCAACCAACAGACGTTAGCAAGGCAAATTGTCGGAAAATATGCCACAGTGGAAACGTCACTTTTTGGAATGAGGGAGGAAGCCGAACAACCTGGAGAGAACCCACGCAAGAGATTTGAACCACAAACCTCAGACTCAAGCGGCAGCTACTGTGCTGCCCCAGAAAAAAAAAAAAAAAAAAAAAAAAATTAAGTAATTAAATTTCTAGTGGTGTAAAGTTGCCCCTTTGACAGAGTAGTCACTTGACTCATATATGACTAAGGCAGGCAACGGTGAATCGGTTACAAATGAAAAAAATGTAACGTCCCAAATGGAAAGACAAACAGAGGTTCCCTGCAGTGGCGTTGGCCTTTCCAAAGTATTCGGGAGAAGAGAAATAGCGTGGCAGGGTGTGTTTAAATCAGAGCGCTCGATCTTGTCGTGGGACACATTTCATTAATCCCTGCAGCTGAGGCCGCGGCTTCTCTCGGCCACACATCTATCATCGAAATCCATCGGGCATGTCCTCCCATGCGCTGACAGCACGTGCAAGATGGCCGCCCGTTCCTCTTGATCAGACGACTCACAGACTGCCTGCACTCGTTCATTTCCACTTCTATCTTAGTCATTGTCTGGAGGTTTTCTGTTCCCAGACTCCGCTTCCCACTTATTTGTCTTCGAATTGTGTTTGCGGTTCCCTCCCATCGACCTTGGTCCCTCATTTTGCCCCGTATCCAAGTTTGTTGGTTTGCTCTTTCAAAGAGTGCAGACGTTCTGACGCGTCTCTCTTGTCATAATCTGTGCTTGATTGGTTTTAGCTTTGTCATGTTTTCCTTGTGTCCCTTTCCATGTCTTGTCTGTCTCGCTTGGTTTTTCTGTCCACCTGTTATCCGGGTGATGTCGAGCCATCACTTTCATCTGCTTACCCTGCGCCTGCTTCCTGGTCTTTTAATTGTTGTGTTTCAAATTGTGAAAAGATTTAGCGCCATTCATCTGGTTTTCAGTTTGTGCTTTGTTGATTTGTTAATTAGAACTGCTCAGTATGTTATGTTATGCTTGTATTTCCTTTATAAACATCCGGTCATTATTGTGAAATGTAACACTTAGACCACTTTAGGTAATGATATGGAACGTAATATTTTGCACTGAATATAATTACTGGTGCAATAATGTGCAAACACTGTGTAAATATGATAGCCGGTTCGTTCTGAGTTGCAGGCACAGAATTAATGGACTCCATTTATATCTGGTAGATGTAGTACATTGCTGCATCGTCTAATGGGAAAAAATATTGCTCAACAGTATTAGTACCAAGAACTGGACGTCTCCGCAAAACTGATGAATAGCTGAGAAGAAAACTGCTCAGGGAGGTTGCCAAGAGCCTGACAGTAACACTTGAAGCAGCTGCAGATTTTTTTCTGGCAAATTCTGGCTCTATCCTTTCATATACGAGACAAGGCTCTTCCTTCTTGTTCATATGTCTGGGCTGTCTGGTTGCGCTGTGACCCCATGAAAGCCTGATCTAAAAAAGAAAACAAAACAAAAAAAAAAAGACTTGCAATCTTCCGAACCCACGTCGGAAAAATGTGTTATGCTCCGATGAAACCAAGGTTGAACTTTTTGTCAATAATTGCAAAAAGTGTGTTTGCCACAACATCAAAAGAACGTCATACCTCCAGTTTCGTGTGATGCTAGCAGAATCATGCTTTGGGGGCTGAAATATCAGCAGTCTCAAATACCAGCCAGTGTTAGCACACGTCTGTGGGTCTGCCAGAAAGCATAAATAAATAATTAATTACAAATTAGGGGGGAATGGAAGCGAAAGAACTTTATTACAGGTTAATTGGAGATGCTTTAAATAATAGCAGTTGTGTGATTGGTTAATTCTGAATGCAGCCATACCCCCAGTCATAAGATGGGGATGATTGTTTGCTTATTTTTATCTGACTTTTTATTCAACTATGCTTACGAGTGTGATGCCATATTAATGGAGAAATGATGTGAAATATTTGTGTTTTTTTTTCTTGGCCTTTGCAGATGCATGCGCCTGTGGAAAGTGCTTTGTGTCTGTCTTTCGCAATAGTATTTTTCCAAGTTTATTACATGAACTTAAGTAGAGGTATTTATTCATCCTAAACACATTTTTTTCCCAACAGTAGATGCACACTGTTTGTCTTCTTCATGAAGCCATTACAGTGAAAACTGGAGCCATAGACTGTGTAGGATAATAAGAAATGGGCAGGTGTCTGTGGGGAATTGGGAACTCCCGAATTCAACATTTAGTCGCTGGCCACATTCCGAAACACTTGCCTTACACTTTGGGTTATTATTAAGATATTCATCTATCAAGGGCTATCTCAAATCACAATCACAGAAGTAACAAGGGTGATAATAAGAAGACCAAATGAAAAAAAGTACCTCTAATAGCCTCAATGCAATAATGGTGCACTGGTTTGCGATAAGAGTTACACTCTAAAAAACGATTACAAAATGCTTATTTCAAGACACGATGTTATCGAACAGAGTGGTGTGACTCACATATTCATTGCTTTTGGCTTCTCACGCCAGAATTTTGTGGGGAATGTTTTGGTTCGGCCAACGTGTACAGACACTTTTGCACAATAACACTGTGACCTGAAAGAAAAGAATTTACAGCTGCATTTCCATCAGGAAAGACCTTTAGTTTGCTTCCTTGTGCTTCTAATGACGATACCGCGCATCATTGCATGGCCACAATATATGTCACTATATGTGGACCTCTTTCATACGCCTGCGTCATAACTCTGCCCCCACAAGCCCACCTTCGGTCATAAAATCACTTTTGCTTTATAGGGTTGCATTTGTCTCATGTATGTAAGCCATTGCTCACCAAGGAGAGTTTTCAACGAGCATAGCACACGAGCTGCATAAAAAAAAAAATAAAAAAAAACCTCAAGTGTATTTTCACCCATGGAGGCAGCAATTAATCACTAAGCCAGCGAAGTACACTTGTCAATTACAGTAGCGGATCCACAAATTTGGCACATGCAGCTGACACGTCGCCAAAACACAAATAGTCCCCGCAACTTTGCTGAACATTCGAGTATGCGCCACAGCTGCCGCTCGACAGAAGCTAATACTGTTGACTCACGCTAATCTGCTCTATCTACCAAATCTCAATGCAGCGCGGCTTTCCTTTTGAACAGCTTGCTGACAGGCGAGTGTATGGAAAGAGGCCGCTTACAAAACATGATACAAGGGTTGCGGTTCAAGACACACGGCATGATCTATGAAAAGGGATGCACAAATAGTTTGATTGATTCTATGAAAGCGAGAGGGTCGATGTGATGAAGCAAAATAAAATGTGCAAGCGAGAGTCATTTGGCTTCATTTCATCGGCTTACTATTTGAGTTGCCAGTCCACAGTGTGTCCTAAATGTTCGCACAACTCCTGAGTCCGCCCCACACACACACACACACACACACACAAACACACAAATACGACTGCATTTTAAACTTAAACTCACTACCTCACTATGCGCAATAATGAGCAATATCTGAGCCATTTCATCTGCAATATGTGTCCTGTGTATAAAAGCCTCAGTTCCACACTACCACTACTACTACCACTACTGCTGCTGTTGTTGTGTGTTGTTGAGTTTTGTATTTATTAACGCGTTATTTTTTTACGAAATGCACTAAGGAGTAGCACCCAAATTTCATTGTATGTAATACAATGACAATAAAGGCGATTCTGATTCTGACACACACACACACACACACACACACACACACACACACACACACACACACACACACACACAGTTATCATTCAATAAATCACATCTTTTGGCGTAAAACGAGTCAGACACAACCTGCGGGCCCTGTTTTTTTCTTTGTGTATGCAACCCTTTTAAATCGGATCCCAGATGACTCATGAAGATCTTTTCATGATTTATTTCTTTTTGTTAGGAATTGAAATTGTATGACTGACTTCAATAGCAATCATCACAGTATTTTAGCATTGACATTTTTGTTTTTACACGAAATGATATTTCAAAGATTCAAATACAGCTTACTGTGACTTTATTTATGTCAACACCTTCTCTTCTGGATTTTTAGAACACCTTCGTGATCATTAGCACCGGAATTCTCATGCTAAATTTGCGGAAATTATCTATTTAAGTTCCTTTGAGTTCACGTTTTCCAAAAGGAAGCATTCACGGTGCAGTAGTGCGAATTTTCTAATTAGACTTATCTTCGTTCAAATTTGTGCTCAGTGAAACCCTTGCATGGGTTGTGCACACATACAAAGTATGTGTGACTTTTGGGCAAAAAGTCGAAGCTCATTTGGAGAACGATTTTGCCTTGATGAACAACTGCATTATATAAAATATGCAAAGTGTTTGTGCTTGAATGATTTTCTGAGCACCACGCTTGATAGTTAATCAAGTGCACTGCGTTTATTAAATGTAATTAGATGAGTTTAGAAACGAATCTGTCATTTACAATGGTTGAGTGTGTTTTCATTGATTTAATCAAGAAAATACATGCTTGCGAGAGACCAAAGCAGAGTTCATTTGCAGCCATTTGAACCTCTGCAAATTTAATCCCTTCTTTCCTGCATGGTTAAATCTGTTAATTTTCCAAACTCAGTCTGCCGATGTGGCTTTTCTGCTCTGTCTGCTCAGCTCACGCCCACCTACGGGTCAGAAAAGGTGAAAGTTGAATTTAAACTCTTCCTGACTCACTCTTTTCCACCATGTAATCCCTGACCGTCTGTGGCCTGATTCCTTGTGAGCGGCAGATGTGAAGCTCCTCTCCGGCAGGCCCGACACGGTCGCTGACTCCATCTGTCTCCCAACTCGTCTGCTCACAGTATCGCACTGTAAGAGGGCCTCTGGTTTTAGTGACCTTGAGCCAATCAAAGGATTACTCTCCACAGTGAGCGCTTGGTCTGGGCCCCTTGCTGAGGAATAATTCAGGGGGCAATGGAAGAGTGAGTGTCATTCCATGCTCATGTGCTTATCAAATACAACCAAAAGATATAAGGCACATTAACTGAGGCAAAAAGGCGCAACTGATAATATAGACCAAGCCAATTTAGCACTAATGCTAACATTAGCGCACATCCAACGCTAGCAGAAGCGGGAATTAAATTTAACCAGGAGATGAACCTCACGCATGAAATGGCAATGCCAATCACCTCTCATGGGCATACGCAGAAAAAGGCACCAAAAAAACCAAAAAGCAAAACAAAACAAAAACTCTTCAAACACAAATCATAAATCACTTAACAGCGTCCCACACTTTAATTACTTCATACCCCGTCCGTTGTTTTGGTCACTCTCTCTCTTCATGGTCACGGTGAGGGCCAGGCAGAAACTGTTGGCAGGTCAGATGAGGCCCCCGGGTTGTGGAATGACCGGATCTGGTCAAGACGGGCAAATGCTGGCAGGAACGCGGATGCTTGTTCGGTGAGATCCATCCCACTAGTGGTCGTTTAACAAAAGCCGGTCCCCCCAACAGGTGGGATGGCTACTGCCTCACTCCATAAGACAGATCCACCCCTAAAATGAGTTCATTTCACCACGGCAAGAAATACACAGGAACTGTACAAATGTCTATAGTTCTTCAACCTTGGTGTTTTCTGATCATGGACACTTGGGAACTTTGTGTGTGTGTGTGTGTGGGGGGGGTATAATATACTTTCTTTAAACACGTGTAGTAGTCAAATATACAATATGGTATTATACGGTATATTCCGCACTATAAGGTGCTTCGGAGTATAAGGTGCCTTCAATGAATGGTCTATTTTGAAACTCTTTTCATATACAGTAAACATTCTCTAGTGCGGACTCATTTTTGCGCTGTCCAATCTGTCCGTATAACAGAATTTCCTTATTTGGGAAATGAGCATGGTACATGTCCTTTATGAACCTGCAAGTATGGTGATAAAATGCATGTGTAACAACACAGGCAATAAAATGCAAAAACATACTCTCCAAAAACCTTTTATATAACAAAAACAGCAGTACAGTATACAGTACAGGTGTAGAGTATAAAAAAAAAACACAGTACAGTACGTACAGTATTTTAATGTTGATTTTTTTCTGTCTTGGGAAAAAATGAGTCTATTTTGAGTTGTTTTGTTTTGTTTTGTTGGGTTGTTCTTCGTTTCGATGCCTTGATCTACAGGACGTAAGTGAATAAAGTTAAAATCTTTCGCAATTACAGTAAAATGCACGGCAATAAAACGTCACTTACAAGTCGTCGTCGTTTCGGATCCGATGATAGAAAACGGTGAAGCGAACACATTTCTTCCGTCGTGTCTCCTGTTGTGTCGAGTGATTTTTTTTTTTTAAGCTAGTGCTGAGCTCTAGCTTCGTGGGCGCTGCTTTTTAAGATAGTGCCGCTATTGCCGCGATATAAAGGACGTAAGTAAATAAAGTTAAAATCGTTCGCAATTACAGTAAAACGCACGCCAATAAAAAGTCACTTACACGTCGTCGTTTCGAATCCGCTGATAGAAAACAGCGAAGTGAACATGTGTCTTCCGTCGTGTCTTCCGTTGCATCGGGTGGGTGCTGCGTGTATTTAAGCTCCCGCGTCCTTCCGTCTTCATCCGGGTTACGGATAGTGGAATTTCCGCTTAAGTGAGTTCCGGTAAAATGTAATATCGTAGTCACAATGTTAATGGATAGGTTTTTATTCCGGGTGAAGGAAATTCCTTTTCATAGAATTCCGGAGATGGGAATATTTACTGTATAGCACCGCATTATAAGGTGCAAAGAATAGAAGCTAGAATAGTGGCTGCGGTTGCGTTATGTATCCACTAAATGGAGCTACACTAAAGGGAACACAATACAATGCAGCTTTATTTATATAACACGTTCACAACTGCTGCAGCCGTAACAAAGCGCTTTACAGGACATTTAAAATACTTCATCCAAGAAATCTGAATATTGATCCATAGATAAGGCGCATCGGATTATAAGGCGCACTCTCGGCTTTTGAGAAAATTGAATGCTTTTAGGTGCGCCTTGTAGTGTGGAAAATACGGTCTTGTGTAAGTGAAGAAAAAAAGGTCCTTTTAATCTTTTGAATCCACACAAATCACATAAAGGTTCAAATATTTTTTTTTCCCAACCTTTTGGTGTCACTCCGTCCCGACTAATGAATCATTATCTGCCTCACCCAGCTCGTACATGGCCAGTATGAGAAGACCACCATGCCCTTTCAGATAGGATGATCAAATCCCCAGAGGAGATGCTTGAGCAAATGACCGTGGGAAATGGATGGACTTTCGAACACTGCAGAGATACAAGGTCCACATGCTGGCAGATTCTTACTGGCTAAATCCCTTGGCCTCAGCCTGGTGTTTACCCCTGGCACCATATCGCTCCAGATCTGAAATCCCAACCAATCATCAAAACCCCATTATATACTCTAATCCCCAGCCGTACACACTCTACCCTCCACGCTCACAGAGACATTATGGCAACTCTGAATAATTTGATTTCCACTGAGCTCCATGCAAATATCCTTTTGTATTTTGTCATATTTGGGAGTATGCCTTCTGTCTCCTGCCATTGTTTTCTTGGGTCTCGTGGTTACATGTCGCTTTCAAAGACAGACGGGCTCAGTTTTGCTTGTTTGCATTGCTTTGCAAGAACAATAGGACGCCACGTGCAGCACCAGATGCTCCGCGCACGTGGGTGGGAGCAAAGTACGGACAGGCAAACATTTTGATGAAAGCATGATAATCTTGAAGGTGAAAGTTATTGTGCTGTTGACGGGGTGGATAAGAATAGCAGGAGGGAGGAAGCAGTGCTGTTAGAAAGCAAGCTTGATGTCAGCCTGACTCTTTTTTTTTTTTTTTTTTTTTTGCAGACATCTAAATGGATACTGGAACAGAGATGAAATACACAAGAAGCAGTGACTTGCCGAGGCTGAAAGTAAGCCGGTACATGAAAGGCTGTAGAAAGTATTTGGTCAGCATGCAGTGGCAATGTCAAAAGCAATGGGAAGTTTGAATTAAGGACAGCAAAATTTAAGTAATGAAAGCAGAACAGAAATAGAATAAATATCTAGATATGTACATAGTTTTATCATAAAATGGCTTAAGGATAAGCGAGGAGGCTGCTAAGTCAGATTTCATTTTTACAGTTAGGATATGTTCTATACCAAAGGCTCAGTTTCCTAGTCCGACATGAGAAGAAATCAAGATAAGTAGCCAACAAAGAAATTACTCTTGAGGAGAGATTCCTGTTACATGCCGGAGAATTTTTATGGTCGCAGGGGCTCAAGATGTGAATGTGTATGCGGGAGAATAAATGTGTCTCCTGACTTAGATATCTTCAGCCGTCTGTGTGAGAGCAAGGATTTAAGGCTCTTCGAGTAGAGATGACCCCGGGGGAGGCTGCATGTGCATGAGCAAAGAACAAAAGTAGAAGGACTAACTTTTCAAAGACAAACACCGTCTGGATCACAGACTTTTTATTGCCATTTAAATATGTTGCAGATGCTACACCTTCGACCATCACAAGGAGAGAGGACCATAAATCCATGTTAATTCACAAGGTTGTTATTATTTTAAAAGTTCATAAACTGCTTTTCTGTCCTGACTTAATGCGTTTCACTTGTTTCTGTGCCGGTGTTGGCAGCAAATTCTAGTCGAAAGTTTAAAAAATAATAAGAATAAATTAAAATCAAGTAAAGCATACCACAACAGATGCACTTTATCAGAAGCACTTTCACTGTTAGCAGGTATTAATGGATAAATGAAGCTGCAGAAAGCAAGTGATATGTTTTGACTCCTTCAGGTGACACTCTTGGTTTTAAGATGCAGTGGAAATGTAATACATTTCCAATGCACTAGAATTGATCTTTAAACCAAAAGCAACAGCTAGAGGAGTCAAAAAAATATCACAAGTGCTTCATGAAGCTTCATTTTCCCACGATAAGCCCAAACAGATGTAACACACGTTTTAATGAAGACAAAAGATTCCTGGAAATTGATTCATACATAATTTTACAAATTTCGACATGCTTTTAAATGCAGGTCAGAGCTTTTAGTAACATTTAGGCAAGCAGAGAAACCTTTAAAGCCCCGAACAGTAGGTCACTGGATATTTTTATATTGTATATCATAAACGTGTTTTTTCAACACGGGTATATATACTTTCAACGTCCATTGTATTTATACTACATGGTAAATACATAGCATGGCAGCAAATACGTTGTTTTTTTAGTGACCTTCCCGTCACTGAATGTGCTTTGTGTTAACTTTTTTCTAAATGATTATTTTTGCATCCATTTTGAGCCAGGAGTCAATTATGGGCTTTTTTCCCCCCCATCAACATTTGTTGTGACTGTAAAATAAATTCCCAAAACAGTGAGCATAAACTTGCAATGGTGTAGCCTCATAATGAGCTTATGTTTCTAAATTGCTCAATAGAGCTGAGGAAAATCAGAACAGGCTGTGCAGTGATTTGTAAACTATTCAAGGATTTAGTATGGAGTATCGTATACTGTGCAGGCAAAATGGATTCCACAATAAACATTCAGGACACGTGCAGCTGTGTATCTCTCCTTTAAGCGATGCTCAGCTCCCCATCTTCCTGCAGGACTTTCCACTTATATAGGATCAGCAGTCCTACACAGGCAGAGACAAGATCCACTTGTAATCTAATGCAACGCCTCTGATAGAAATCTCAAAGTTGTATTTTTTTTTCTGCTCCCACAGTGTCTATGCATTTTCTTGCATGCTTATTCGGATGCAATGGCCGATGAAAATCCGGTAAATTCAAGTACAGTAACTTCACTCTCCTCTAAAAGTATGGTAAGAGTGAGGCCAGTTCATTTATTTTTACTGTATACTGAAAACATCTCATTAGCTGACTATGGGGGAACTGATCAACGTTTCAGAGGATAAAAATAATAAATTAATATTTCGTTTGCTATGAATGCATTAAGCCTATGACCCTTTGACATCACCAACATTGCGCGATCGACTTTTGAGAGAATTTTCTGGGCTCATAGCTTCTTCAGTATGTGTTCATTTTTGCAGTAATTCCTGTCAGTCTTCTCATAAGGAGGTAAAATGCATGTTTGATGGGGTGGAAGTCTGGAGACTGACTAAGCTCGTACAAAAAAAACATTAACTTTTTTTTGTGGGCAGTTATGCTTTGGGTCAGTCGTCATAGTGACTTTGGCTTGTAATCATCTTCGAATCACAAAAATAGGAAGGAAGAGTGAATAAGTGAAAATGTGTGTATGGTTTTACTGAGTGATGTGTGTGTGTGTGTGTGTGTGTGTGTGTGTGTGTGTGTGTGTGTGTGTGTGTGTGTGAGACGTTAGTAAAGGACCCAGTGAGGCCTGCTGGCACATTGCCCAAACAGGATCTTCTTAGACCACCCTCTTCAAGTCTCCTTGGGGGGGCTTTATGGAAACAACAGCTGTGCCAATGCTATTTCTGATTTAACTCACTTAGCTGTGGTCTTCTTATCACAGGCACAGAACAAACACTCTTGGTCCCTTTCTGTGCTTCCCTCATTCTCGTCAGTTCCCTAACGTGATTGTAAAGTTACAAAATGTAATTGCGGTAGAGGAGAATTGCTCTACAAATCTGATCGAATTCCCCACTAGGAAACAAATCTGCCAGTTTCCTTGCAGCAAAGCTCCTCTGGCCAGTCTTTGTACCACTGGAAGCGCTGCACACATAATCCTACACACACCCCAGAGGGCACTCTAATATAATTAGGCACAAACCAATTATTCAAGCAATCAGTCTCAGTTTGATGGTGTGTCAACACCACTTGTCAATTCCATTTCCCAAACTGTTCTTGAGCCGCATCTAATTTTTTCCATTCATAAAAAGTTCACACTCTCTCCGCAATTTAAATCACACGAGTCTTGGCAGTCAAGTGCGAAGAAACTGTTGACAAGAGGTTAGGAGTCGGGTGGTGAAAATCTATCAAAAAAAAAAAAAAGGGAATTTAAATGAAGCACATCTCATTACACATAACTGGCCCTTTTAAATGTGCACAAAGAGCTTCTTAAATGCAAATGGCCGTGTCATCACAACAGGTGAAATGGCAGAGCAATTTAAAGCCAAGGCAGAAATGATCAAAAGACAGGCAAAATGTATTTGAGAAAATGAATGTATAGTTGTCTGTCACACATTAATCAACTTCTGTTTTTTAGGTTCATTTAAATGAATATTTGATACAGTTTCCTGTTTCGTCATTCTCACTGAGATTCGAGATTTTATGCTATTGAATTATTTTGAAAGAAAATATTCACTGTAGAAAAATGCTGCCTGCGGCTATAAAAACATTTCTAATTTTGGACATTTGGACATAATAGATTATTTGCTGGGTTTAGAATGTGTCAGAACTATTGCATCTAATTGTATAGTTCTTTTCTTCTTTGTTTGCCATCAGGGCAAACAAATCAATAATTTATTTTTTGTCAATTCATGATATTACATTCAGGGGTATTTTTAAAAGGTGCCAATTCACGAGGGTCCAATTTGTGTGTGTGTGTGTGTGTGTGTGTGTGTGTGCATATATACAATATATAATTTTTATTACTAATGGGAAAATTAAGCTTCATGAAACACTTGTGATATTTTTTACTGCTCTAGAAGGTATGCTTGGTTTCAAGGTAAAGGCTCCTGGACTGAATCTTTAAACCAAGAGTATCAACGAGAGGAGTCAAAAATAACCACGTTTCGCGAAGCTTCATTTGTCCATCTCTCTCTCTCTCTCTCTCTCTCTCTCTCTCTCTCTCTCTCTCTCTCTCTCTCTCTCTCTCTCTCTCTCTCTCT
>NW_017804997.1:1973700-1991568 GCF_001891065.2 Hippocampus comes
CACTCTATGTGAGGGGCTTTGCATGGGATTATTGCCAATAGATTAGCTTCGCACTGGTGTTACCTAGTTGGCACAGCACTCACAGGTAACTACAGATCACCTTGGAGCTGATTGACGCACAGTAAACAAAGCTTAACATTCTTAAAAAATGTGCTTAATAGAGCTCGACTGACTGATTTAGTTTCAAAAGATTCTTGGCTTTTGTTCAAACCATTTAACGCTGACAGTGACTCTTTGCAAGAAAACATTGACAGCTGGCCAGTAAAGCAGTGTTTTTTTTAGAGGTGAAAGAAAAACGTCTTGCTATCAATGTGTGATTCTCAGGAGCTTAGTACTGACAAACGTAACCGAAGAAGAAAATTGCCAAAATATTTTGCAGTGGCCAAAGCCAACAACCAGAGAACAGTCCAATCGAAGAGAGTATGCATAAAATATTGTATTTCTAGCAACAAGGTTGATGACCCTACTGCAGAATGCATGAATGACTAAAGCAAAATCAACAAAAAAGATCATGAAGAATTTATATCTATATCTGAGTGTTACCTTTTTTTTTTTAAATATTATTCCTGTCAAGTGGGATTCACAAATTTCTCTTAAGGTCGTGACACTCCTGGTGTCAGCAGAGATGCTCTTGACTTCATCTGATCATCTTCTCCCCGCTTGACTGTGATAAACGTGCTTCCTGTCAACAACCGTTCCTTGTTAAATATACATATATGCAGCTGACACACTCAAAGATGATTCATGAGCAAGGTATATTACAAGTGATAGACTCCAATGATGATGCTTCCAAAATATCTATAAGCCATTTCAAGTTCACGTCTGGCTCGGAAGTGATTTACCCCAAAGATAGAACGCTTTGAAAATGATCTGAACGTTCTCATCTCAGCATTCCCAAAACACACCTGCCGAGCGTATCCCATAAAATGCGGCAAATGTCAATCAAATTAAATTGAGTGGATTAATAAACTGTCTGCCTCACTTTTTTTTTTTTTTGTAATTGAAACGATCAAACATTTTTTGACAAGCCATGCCAGAGTGTCATGGCTGCTGCGTATGGTCCCGGCTTGTTGTCAACACGGCCACCTCTCAAATTCAGCAAGTGTCAGGTGGGTCAGCAAGCACACAGCCAGCGCTGCTCCACGGATTTGTGTGCCGTCAAGAAACACCAGCGCCATTGTTTGTTTGAAGCTGACGAAGCCAGACAATGACACCTTCCTGCAAATCATTGCAGTGCGCTTTCAGATCAACTGCATAGCATCTTTTGAGGTTACCTCACCTCTTAACATGACTATCTAAATGATGTTAGATTTTCCCATGGGAACTGTTGCATTCCTCTTCTATATTTATTTTATTTTTTTATTTGTTTTTAATTGTAACAGTCCATGTGACCAATTCTTTTTATGAACCTAGACGACTGCCCTCGTTCTAAAAATCATTGTGAAAAGGAAAAGAATATACCATTTATTTGTTTACATAGCAAGTATGATGTAAAACCAACTTCATCCCACATCAGGTTCATTTCAGAATTATACAAAATCATATTTTCCGAAAATAAAAATGTAGCATAAACATGCTTTTTTTTGTGCTTTATAAATGCCCTCCATTTACAAATTTTGCAATTTTTTTTGCTGCACCCCTCTTATGTTGGACAGTAAACTCTTGCCAAGCAGCATTCAACACCAAATGAGAAGAACAGTGAAAAGAGATGTTTTCACAAGACAGACATCATGAATGAAGGGTCCGACACACTCTTGACTATTAACCATTCTTCACAGAGGATAAAGACTTTACTGCCATGTTATCTGTATACATGTATTGCTGTAAAATGTGTGTTCAGGTAGCTGTCCTATTGCCCTAAAAGGTAACAACACCACCGCACGGATGCTTGATGTTAGCCCATGTGCCTTTAGTGTTTCTCATTTTAGTCTCTGTGGAAAGTGCAAAAGAAAATACACGCAGTGCAAAGAAAGACTGAACGAATTATTTTTAACCATGCAATTTGGTAGATGAGTTCATTCTTGGCACCTTGGGACGTCCTTCTAAATATGTAATAAGTTAACGAAAATATAATTCAACCTAAAATAGTGCACATAACAAAATCAGTGATTATACTATGATTTTATTTGCGTGTAGAGACTCACTGAATCACACCAATAATTGAGTTCCGTATATTTAGCACGTCGTTATGATGCATTGCAAACAACGAACACAGTTGAATGATCTTTTTTTGGATTATTTTTATTTAACCAAATGAATCATTGAAGCATCATATCTGCTGCTGTCAATCAAAACTGTCGATTGGTTTCTGAAAATAAAAACAATTTCTTCAGAGAGAGAAATAAAGACACTTTTTTTTTTTTTTTTGGTATGATTTGCGAAAAGAAAAAGTAGCACAAAACAGGAGTCAGATTTCCTCTCAGTCTCAATGTGTTATTGGCACAGGCGCCCAATTGACATTCTCCAACAGCGGTACAGGTGAATTGACAAGAGGTCCCAAGCCACTCGCTGCCTGTTGTCGTTTTGAGTGACAGACGTACACGCGCGTGCGCACACACACACACACACACACACACACACACACACACACACACACATACACACACACACACACACACACACAGCATTCTTCATTCCCCAACTCTCACACACAAGTTGCATGCACGCACACAGCCTTCAGACCATTTCATAACCCGTGCCCCTTTTGCTATTTCTCATTCCATTAAACCCTGAATTATTCAACGCACATGAAATTGATTTCTTGATAGTTTAATCGCAAATCAAAACCAAACCTCTCGCCCAGCGCATTCCCTTAAGGCAATTTTTGACAATCAAATATTCATGGAAGTATGAAATGTTCGCAGATCACTTCTCCTTGTGGCTGATTAGGCAGACACGTTGAATTCAGATGGTGAAAAGAAGGAGGCGTGGAATTAACTTGGACCAGATAGCGTGGAAAATTTAATGCTCTGATCAAATATTGAGTCTGACCCAAGGTAATTTTCAGGTCATATTTATTCCATTTTCTACCTGAAGTAACACAATTGTGCACAATCGCAGTAAATGAAGGTGTTATATTTCATTTAACACTTTGCACTTACCTCCATCAAAGAAAAGGAATACTGTACATTTAAATGATGTATCGATGGATAGATGCCTTCCATTTTCAGTCATGTGAAGCAATATGGACATCAAGTTGCTCCTTCCTTCAAAACAAACTTTAAATGAATTTAACCATATCACCCCCCCCCCCCGTAACTTGATAACATAATAAACTGTCCCTGAAAATACAACTCTGCACCAAATTGTTCATTTGGCAGCACTTTGACAGATTGATTCTCCTTTTGAGAGTTTCCTTTGCTGATGGACGAAAAAATGTTAAAAAAAAAAAGAAAACAAAATTTTTTTTTGCTATTTAAAATACAGCCTTATCCTCCTCCCCTTTCTCTTTGCCACTTGAGGTTGTATAGGTTGATAGCACGGGGGGCCAAAGGAATTCTTTCTTCGGTTTGTGTCGCTCCTCGGGAACAGCCGTCCGTCATTGCTTGGAAATGACCGTGTGTTGAGGACGGCTGCTCCAGCAAAATGTTTGTTCAGTGTCAGCTTCTTTTCGGCCACCATCCCCCCTTTCTCGTGTGCTTACATGGGCTCTTTGGTATTTGAGGTGTAGCGCTTCAGGTAGATAGTCAGCAGGTGTCGAGGTCAAAGCTTTGCCCCAGTACAGATCATGACGGCTGTAATATCAGCAGAGCTGGAGGACTGGGGGAAAAAAAATGGCCCTGGCATTTTGGCTGAGGCTGACCATTCAAGTGGTTGAGCAAAAGTGCCAATAATGTCTATATAAACCAGGGGTCACTGAGGGGATGGGGCCCCCACTTTTAGGCCTGGCTTTAATGTGCCCCTTTGCTCCTTGTATTTCAGCTCCAGCTTTATTTTTTTATTAATATCCTAAACCCACCTATTAATTATTATGCTGAGGTCTATGCATGGTTAATGCGTTGACCTCACAGTGCAGAGGTCATGGGGTCGATCCGGCTTTCCTGTGTGGAGTTTGCATGTTCTCCTCGGGCCTGTGTGTGTTTTCTTCGGTTACTCCAGTTTCCTTCCACATTCCAAAACATGCATGGCAGGCTGATTGAACATTCAAAAAGTTGTTGTTAGGTGTGAGTGTGAGCGCGGATGGTTGTTCATCTCTGTGTGCCTTGCGATTGGCTGGCAACCGGTTCAGGGTGTCCCCCGCCTACTATCCTGACGATAGCTGCTATAGGCTCCAGCACGCCCCATGACCCTTGTGAGGATAAAGCGAATCAGAAAATGAATGGATGGATGTTCAGTCATGCTCCCCATTAGGAGAAGCAGAACCAGGGGTCACTGGGGCATGAGGCCCCCACTTTTTGGCCTGGCTTTGATGTGCCCCTTTGCTCCTTGTATTTCAGCTCCAGCTGAAGTGAAGGGCGTTTCCCTCCAGCAGGCACACCTGTTCCGTGTTTCCAATCAAGCCTGGCTTTGTATTTAAGGACTTCCAAGTTGCCAAGGCTTTTTGTTCGGTGATTGACCTTGCTCGCTGTTGTGCTTCAAGTCTTATTTTCTTAGACCTCACGATACTATCCATCGGCACTCTTGTTTTGTTCATAGATCCTTGTTTGATAGTATTTTTGTTGTTTTATTGCTCTTGTTCGTTGTTGTTTTGGAATAGAACTCTTGGTATTTTGTTTGTGTAGTCCCAGGGTTCCAGTTGAACCTTGCTTTTTGAGAGCACTTGTTGTTTATCGATTGTTTTTTTTCCTGGCTCCTTGTGACCGGCGATTTCTGTTTGTACTTTGTCGATGCGCTTTTCTGTCATAAATCTTTTTGTTCTCGCATTTTGTCTGAGCCTGCATTTTTGGGATCCAAAAACATGGCCTCTTTATGAAATCATGATGAGATTGAAAACACAACCAAATAATCTTCACAATCTGGTTTTAAGAATAATGGTGTTACCTTATATGTAAGGAATGTTAAAACAACGACAGAGTGCACAGTAGCCCCCAGTGTGGCATACTAGAGTATCTTTCCATTGCTTTCATAGAATTCTAAGGTCATGTGCTGCAATCGGCATCGACGCTCTCTTAAAATCCGAAAGTACATTCAGGACTGTGATTTGTCATCGGCAAATGGATTACCTTTGCGTTACCTGACAACAGAGAAATGGACCTCTGGGATGGTTTTCTTCTCATGATAAAGACAATAAAATGAAATAAAAACTCTGCTGTACTGCAAAATTTTTATGGTTGCTTTTCCAGGTGATAAGACACAAATGATCTTTTTGTTCTCGCATTTTGTCTGAGCCTGCATTTTTGGGATCCAAAAACATGGCCTCTTTATGAAATCATGATGAGATTGAAAACGCAACCAAATAATCTTCGCAATCTGGTTTTAAGAATAATGGTGTTACCTTACGTGTAATGTGGCAACAGGAAAGTGATTGAATGTTGAAATAACGACAGAGTGCACAGTAGCCCCCAGTGTGGCATACTAGAGTATCTTTCCATTGCTTTCATAGAATTCTAAGGTCATGTGCTGCAATCGGCATCAACGCTCTCTTAAAATCCGAAAGTACATTCAGGACTGTGATTTGTCATCGGCAAATGGATTACCTTTGCGTTACCTGACAACAGAGAAATGGACCTCTGGGATGGTTTTCTTCTCATGATAAAGACAATAAAATGAAATAAAAACTCTGCTGTACTGCAAAATTTTTATGGTTGCTTTTCCAGGTGATAAGACACAAATGAAAGTGATTTGAAGTGATGAATGACAGTGTTAAGAAAAAATAATTAAAGAATGGGATCAAAAAGCATCAGAGGGAATGATGGAATTTACAAGGAATTTTAATGCGATGCTGCTGCTGCTTGCTTGCCAGCCTTCATGGTTAATTCACTTTCTACTATTCAGAGCTTAGAGAAATGAAAATCATCCGAATCCACTGGAGCTGTAGAACAACTAATACCGACAAGGAAAACAGTAAATAGTGTATGAGTTCAACACCTTGCATTTTAAGGCTAGAATATACCGCTGTGTCTGCATTTTCTTGTGCTCTTATATTCATAATTGTTGTGCACTGAAGACAGTTCAGTTTTATATGGATCACGTCAAACTGTGGTGTGTTAGTGCAATGCATTTCGGTTCTCCATGTCCATTGCAGTTTATTTATAAATTACACGATCTCACAAATCTGTTTGCGGTTAAAATAAATGGAGTAAGCCATGATTGGAGTCAGATGCTTGAAAGACCATGTAATTGAATAAAAGTGATATCACAATTAGTTGTACTATGATCGGATCTTATTATCATTGTCTGTAATCGGCTGGCAACCAGATCTCTCGCCCAGAGTCGACTGGGCATGAGCTCCAACTATAGAAAATGGATGGATGGCAGGAACAAGCCTGCTCTGAACAGTTTAGCTCTGATACTAGCGCTGCTATACAACATGAGAGTCGCCCAGGCTAGTCCACAAGGATTATAAACCACAAAAGAAAGATACACAAGAGATATAGAAATCATATGAAACAGGCCTCTATATCTTCTGGAAATGGCTTAAAATGGGTTTTGGGAAAATAGTACAGGATATCCCGCAAATGATATTTGGGTGTGTGCAGTTAGCCTAAAGAAGGACAGATGTCATAGCTTATGTACTTGGTCATCGCAAGTAAGAAAGTGATAACTAGGAATTGAGGTACGTTCGAGTCACCTAACCAAGATCAATGGGCAGCAATTGTGTTGTAAATCCAAATAATGGGGAGGATGACATTTGGCATCAGAGTGCAAGATGTATCCGAAGAACACAAATCTGAAAAATGGACTGTACAAGAGCTCAAACAGCAATTGACATCTTCGTGGGTGAAATGAAGAGTGAAATATTGGAGAATGTGCCTCACCTTTTACTGTTCTGTTTAGTCTGATTATTGCCAATATTGACTGTGTTGCGTTTCACTGTTTCCTACAATAAAATGGCTGTAAGATTTGGCTTTTTCATGACAGTATTGTCCTTGCCAATTGACTAACTAAACAAGGTTGTTTGTAAGCGCATTTAGTGAAACTGTTTTGTCTTAGTCCAGTCTTTCAGTTTAGATTTTTATCCCAAAAAATTGCACTATTTTTCCTTAGAATGTGCCTCACCTTTTACTGTTCTGTTTAGTCTGATGAAAGTCAATATTGACTGTGTTGCATTTCACTGCTTACTAAATGATAACAACAATCAAAAGATTTGGCTTTTCATGACAGTATTGTCCTTGCCAGTTTACCAACTAAAACGAGGTTGTTTGTAAGCGCATTTAGTGAAACTGTTTTGTCTTAGTCCAGTCTTTCAGTTTAGATTTTTATCCCAAAAAATTGCACTATTTTTCCTTCATTTATATTTGCAGTCCACAGTATTAAAGCGCTAAACATCAACAGGTATAAAATTAGCTTCCTCAAAAATTTGCATCCTCCCTGGAAAACTGCAGCGTTTCATTAACAGAGGTCCCTTACCATCAGACTCTGGAGTGTTTTAATAAAGCAGAAATTCACTGGATTGCTTGGGTGCTCAGCCATGCAATGCTTAAGGGATCATTAGAGGTATTATTTGAAAAGAAAAAAAAAAATCCCAATTTCCCTGCCCCAAGGTCAACACTTTGCAGCATGTGATTGCAAAATGAGTCACATTCCATAAAAGCACTTGGGTGCCTTTAGGCGCTCCATGAGATGCAAATCTATTATTTACCTGCAATCGTTTGTATAAACCACATGGGAGCTTACGTGAATTCATACCGTACATACAGTAGGCGCCCTTCCACTCCCCTTCATAAAGCATGTGTGCACTGAACAACATCAGTGCACAAGGACCTTTTCCTTGCATTTGTGAGTTGTGCTCCTGGGTGAATGATTACCCATTAATATAATCTTTTCGTGCTTTTTAAATTGACTCCATCTTTTCAAAATGTTGCCGAGCAAGCAAAAGAGCGCACTGGTATGCGTTTGAAAAGAAACCACATGGAGTACAAAAGCAGAACAATACATTGGATTTGATTGACACTGATGGACAGCATGCTGGCCACTTACACACCACTGCAAACTCTTAATGCGACAATGAATCTATTGTTGTATTTATTTTTTCGATGGAGGATTAATGTGTTGGGGTACCTAATTGTGTCACGGGGGTAAGGGGGGCATCAATCAGTCCCAATTGGACTCAAATGGCAGCGAGTGGAGACAAACATGTTGAAACTCAAGAGGCCAGTCGTCTGCATTCTTGGCACCCTTTCTTGTTTTTGTTTTGGTGGCTCCATCCTAACAGAGGGAAAGGAGCCTAGTCTGATACTATGACTGGTACTCTACTGCCATCAAGTGAGTAAGACACAAAAGTTCACATGCGCAGTCGAGTCTGTGTTGCATGGCTTGAGAACGTTCGATGCATATGATGAGCATTCATTTCCCGTGGTCGCCTCTATTTTCATGGATTCATTCGAGGAATGGTTGCTGAACGCTGCAAAATTGGTCACTCTCACCTGGATTCACATGACTGGTCCGTTTCCTCTCCAGCTGTGTGAGCATGCAACCCAGAAAGAAATCAAATGTTGCTCACAGCTGGTGAGTCAAATGGGAGTGTAGTGTGACGATTAGGACACATCTGCTTTTGGAAGAGCGCAGATTTCAGATTTGAATGTTGAAAAAAAAATGACACCCTTGAAATAAGCTTTAAAAGGTCCCGTGCTGAAAAAAACTGCTTTCAAAGGCCGAGAGAATGAGAGCGTCAGCTTGGTAATGACTGCATGATGGCATGAATAAAATCCATTGTCTGCTTCATGGAAGGCTCCTTCCCATCTTTGGCATAATCATTTGAATGTGACGTGAATGAATCTATTACACTCTCGATCCCCCCCCCCACCCCCATGCATATTATAGCGAGACTGTAAGCTATTACAGCGTGGCCCACAGTGGAATATGCTGGGGTCAGAAAAGTTGCACATTTCAGAACTGAGGCGAATCAATTATAAATCATACGACACATGCGGTCGGTGCATTATACATCACACGTGTGGGTTCGTCCTCGCGGGATTTTGATGATGCCGCGCAGCGCTCGTTTTCGTTGATACACTGCCGTCCAAGCACCAATATGCACAGAATCCGAAAAGCATATGTAAATACAGTATATAATAGGCAGGGGAGGGGGGGTGGCGACAGGAATTCGGGGCCCTCCTGAGAAAAAAAAAAAAAACACATCAAAATTTTCTTTTCCATTTGAAAGCATTACTTAAATGTGACAAATGTTGAAATGTTCAATCTTTATGCAGGATTTCGGCTCTAGTTTGTTTTAGATCTGTGACAGAAGTTGACCATCAGAACTTTAGCTACGCTACATATGCGCAAATGAATACGTTTCAGCTCCCTTTACACAACCCCACCCCCCCCCCAAAAAAAACAAAAAAACAAAAAACAGTAAGCTGTATTCATTGAATCATGTTTTCAATATTAATTCTTGTTGGCCTTTATTTGGCTATATGAGAGGGAAAATGACAAATCTCCTCTCAGCACTAGGCCGTGCAGTTGGATGCCACTGTCACTGTCAAACATTAAAATGACACCTCCCTCAAGTAAATCCATGCATTATGTCTTTCTAAAGCCGGAATGTGATTGGCAGGCCAAGTTCGTGTCATATAATGGTTGATCCTGAAGGCACAGCTAATTACTACATTCAAGCTCAACAACTTGACCTATTGGACAGGACCATTGTGAGAAGAGTGTGATGGTTTCCAAAGCCTTGGACTTCTTTCTTTTTTTTTTTTTATTTTATTTTTTTTAAGTCTTCAAACAGGAACCTGCAGGGTAAAATATGGCCCATCTCTCACTCCAAAAATTACGTTGTGAGGCCTGCCACGTTCCGGATTTAGATCGTACCAATATCTGCTTGTGGGATAAAACTTATTTACAAATGTGTATTCTGCACATGCAAGCCCCAGGAATGTGACAAATAAATGTGAGAACTGATTCAGAATGCAAAATAATGACCATAAACATCACAGTTGATTTTTTTACCAAATTGCTGTTGGGGTTACAGATTCCTAAAAAGTACTTTCTTGGCACATCGACCACAGCATTTTCACAAGGGCATTCCTAATACCGGCAGTAATGGATACAATTTTACAAAGTTACAAAAGACAGGGAGAGTTTGTCTGTAGCTGACTCTCTTGTGTGACCTCATACATTTGGCATGATGCCACAGACGATCGTCTGCTTGGAGCTCCCACCTGTCTGTCAAGAGATGACACGGTGTGCAGTCATCGAAACACAGCTTGACAATGACTGTCGGCTTGGAAATTTGTGAGCAACAATTTGAAGATGTGATGCTCTTCGAAGGAAAGTCAAGTGACTAAAATATAAATGAGGGCACGTGCTGGCATGTTTTTCATGCTGTTGAACTTTATGAAAACAGGTCATAAGAACATCTCTCTGCTTCATATGCAGCTTAGGGGCAGGACATGACGAAAGCAAGTTCATTGGCTCAACTCAAGCGATATGCAAAGCAGCTGCCAACTGAAGGTTCAGCTTCTGTGCAAACTTCTCACATAAGTTCAGGTGAGAGCAGAGTTCCGACTTGGTCTCGTGTCCTCTTTTGGTATTTGCTGATGAAACGCAAGTGAGTACCGTTTTCAAGTGTTTCGATTATTATTATTAAGATGGATTTTTGGAAAGGTGCATTTTGTTGAAGTGCGCTATTGCTAGAATACTGTGTGACTGACTGTTGTGCTATTTACAAAGAACCAGTTCTCAGTACTTTTGTATGTCGTTTCTTTCACTAGCTAGGAATACAATATCACCCTGAGTTCGGTTTAAATGATGGACGTGTGTTCTTTTAAAGGATGGGCCCTCTCGATTGTGGTGGTATCTGCACATAGAAATGACATAATAATTATGATACAGTAATGTAAGCTGTAATGTCAATGAGGCGTCATCCAAGCCTCTTGGCAGCAAATCAAAATGTAGATCTGAGCATGTTTGGACACTTCTGTCTCTATCAGGTGTACTAAATGAAGAATCGGAACATTTTTCTCCCCCGCTGCTTGGATCTATTAAAATCCCCGAGATGTGACACATTTTTTCAAAGTCAAAGTTGTTTTCCTCAGTTTTCCTGTTGATGTTTGCCGGTGGTTGAGTTGGAATTGTCCGATCCGAAATCCGATGGCAGATTGACGACGAGAGTTCGGAAATGGATTGCACAAGGTGAGGGTGACCTCTCTTGGCTGACTGTGAAAAATAAACAGAAAATCACATACACAAAGGTGTGTGCGCGTGTATGTGTGTGTGTGTGTGTGTGTTATTATTTGCAGTACACGTACACTACATATAAGTTTTTCCATTAAAAAGCGCATTCTGAAATGAAATCTACGAAATGTGTGTTTTGGCAACATGAGGAAATGTAAAACATGAAACTCATCCACTCTTGTTTTGACCCTCAGAGTGCTGCCTACCTTTGGCAGCCACCCTCAGCCAACCGAGATGCAAGTCGACCTCGCCATGTGCTTAAGCCTGAGCCAGCGCCGACGACTTTATCAACTTCTATCGATGAAACCCGCTTTGCATCGTTACCCGCCCACCGGCAGCCCGCGAAGAACCAGCTCCCACTCTTTCCATCAACCCACCGCTTCCCAGTCCTCTGCATCGAGTCTCTCGTCACCCCCAACATCCTCACAACTTCAGAGCTGTTTCCTCAAGAAAGCCGGAGGCCTCTGCAAGAAGCGAGTGGTGTTTGCAGACGCCAAAGGACTGGCGCTCACGGCGGTGCATCTATTTATGCCCGACACATCCTCCTTTGCTGAGCCACAACTCATCGACTCTTGCCCAAACATAGCGCCCAACTTAAAAAAGACACAAAAGCAAAAGTATCGTCTGGGCTTTCCTCAGCCGGCTCTGGACTCCAAAGTGTTCCTCGCACGCCTACGAGAGACAAATGTACAGTTGGAAAGCTGCAGCGTGTCCGAATGCTCCTTGCGAGGGAAAGTGCACGTCTGCCACGGCAGCACTGACAAGGCCGTCCACTTGAGGCTCACCTTCGACTCCTGGCAGCACCACGTCGACATTCCGTGCATGTTCTTGCAACAGCAGCGGTGCGGAGCTTTCGATGTGGACGTTTTCACCTTCGACTTGCGCTTACCTCAAACCATCAACCCAACTGAGCGGGTCCAGTTTTGTGTGGCTTTCAGGCCCGGATGCGGCACGTCAATGCACTGGGATAACAACAGAGGAAAGAATTATAAGGTGTGCATGGAAAAAGATACTGGACAGAATTACCCTTCTCTTCCCAAGCACCGACCACCATCTTGCCCTTCCTATGTGTGTCCGTCGATCAGTATGCAGAACCATGCGGACCTAAGCTTCTTCCAGGGAGGCTCACATGTTCAGTCTGAGTGGAACGGAGATCCCTTTGTTCAAATAAATCGAGCAGATGACAGTATTCCAGTCAAAAGAGCCACGAGGACATATAAATAATAGAAAAAAAGGAATATGCTGTGTGAAATCTCCACTGTTGGCTGGATGTTGTAAAGTGCCGGAGCTCAGCTGCCCTGCTGGAATGTGAATATTTAAATTGATGAAGCTCTTGTCATACAGTACATCTCTGAGCATACTTTTCAACAATGATAAGTCAAGCGAGAGGGCTCAAAGCGTTTTTTTTTTTTTTTTTTTTTTTCTGGAGGGTGAGGGGCTTATTTTCTACAGACCATTCCGGCTCTTTTTTTTTTTTTTTTGGTCATATTTTGTCCTCTCACCCTTTGTCATCCCTAACATTTGTTGAGATTTAATTCTGCAAGAAAAATTTAACACACATTTTTGTCCGTTTTTTTTTTTTTTCTTACTTCAGACTGTAAAATGAACACTGTATTGGAAGAAACAGTGTGGACTGACTTGTTTATAAACTTGAAATATCATAAATAAATAAAATATCCTTCCATCCATTTTCCAATCCGCTTTATCCTCACAGGGGTCGCGGGGGGTGCTGGAGCCTATCAAAGCTGTCTTCGGGGAGTTGGCAGGGGACACCCTGAACTGGTTGCCAGCCAATCGCAGGGCACACACAGACAATCAACCATTCCCGCTCACACTCACACCTGGGGACAATTTAGAGTGTTCAATCAGCCTGCCACGCATGTTTTTGGAACGTGGGAGGAAACCGGAGTACCCGGAGAAAACCCACGCAGGCACGTGGAGAATAATGAAAACTCCACACAGGGAATCCGGAGCTGGAATCGAAACCTGCACCTCTGCACCGTGAGGCCGACACGCTAACCAGTCAAACACCGGGCCACCCCAAATAAAATATCAAACCATATTTTTCATCGCAATTGACTGGCAACCAATTGCGAGTGCAGCACAGCTTAATTGTCAAGGTTAGCCAAGAATAGGCCAGACAAGTTATTTTAGACCATTCAAAATAAACACAAATCCAAGAAAAAAAGAGGTGTGGCACAAGTGGACACAAGTTCTGGTGTAGCGAAGTTACTTCTGAACATCAGACTTAAAAATAGAAACAAAACTAAAATGTGCAATGCGTATGGCACACACCCACACAACCACACACACACTGATTGAACGGCCCCTCCAGGGAAAGCGACAACTGAGACTTATGTGCTAGAAAGTACAGTATATTTTCAGAATACAAAGATCTTGTTTTAAAGAACCCTTTGTTAATGCATGCATCGTCTCCCAGCACAGAACCGAAAATGAATGCTCTGCACACAAAAACACGTGAGTACACGCAAAGCCGTTTGACTCAGTTTCTTGGTGTCTGTTTCATGGCATTGATCACACATTCCAGACAGCAAGAGTCAGGACGCCAAAGGAAGCCTCGGGGCGATGTGGCACGCATGCTCTGCATGGGTAAGCTTGTCCTAGCCACACCCAAAACTCTAGAAAAACAAAAAATGTCTCTCTCTATCAGAATTTGCGATTACGTCTCCTTCAGACATAATTATACAGAAGAACTGTATTTGTTTCATGTAACCTGAACAATTTAGAATACAGTCGGGAATACTTTACAATATGTATGCTAAAGCCAAATATGGACAGGGATGTACCCCTGAACCAGACCCAAAAGTAAAATAATGGACTTTTCCTCCTCTAGAATCTGTGTGTGTGCGTGTGTGTGTGTGTGTGTGTGTGTGTGTGTGTGTGTGTGTGTGTGTGTGTGTGTGTGCTAGAATTGGGGCCATTGTTTTTTGGGTTTTTTTCTCCTGTGCAGGCCTGTTCCTACATTCAAGAATGGAGTCAATGTGAGCTAGCGTAAAAGTGAGAGTGTCTCTTTCGTTCTTTTTGCCACCTGTCTTTTTTTTTGTTTTTTTGTTTTTTTTTGGTTTTTTTTTGCATCCACGCTTAAATAAATGCCATTGCAGCTTTGCATATGTTGTATTATTATTTTCTGTTGAATGTTCTGTATAGGGCAGCCCGGTGGTCCAGTGATTAGCGTGTCGACCTCACAGTGCAGAGGTACCAGGTTCAATTCCAGCTCCGGCCTCCCTATGTGGAGTTTGCATGTTCTCCCCGGGCCCGCGTGGGTTTTCTCCGGGTACTCCGGTTTCCTACCACATTCCAAAAACATGCATGGCAGGCTGATCGAACACTCTAAATTGTCCCTAGGTGTGAGTGTGAGCGTGGATGGTTGTTCGTCTCTGTGTGCCCTGCGATTGGCTGGCAACCAGTTCAGGGTGTCCCAGGCTGAAGATGGCTGGGATAGGCTCCAGCACCCCCCGCGACCCTAGTGAGAATAAAGCGGATCAGAAAATGGATGGATGGATGGATGGATGGATGGATGGATGTCCTGTAAAGTGCTTTGTTATAGTATGCAGCTGCTGTAAAAAAAAAAAAAGACACACGCTAAATAAATCAAGAGGTACTGGTATTGTATTGGATGAGTGTGACGTGCACGTGCAAATTAAAGAATACAACCCGAAGCACCGCGTTTGATTATCAAGCTACAAAGAGTCAGGAAGATGTTTTTCCTGCCAACATCCAGAATTGGGTCAATCACAATCACGTGTATCAACAGGTCTGATACCATAAGAGAAACGATTTTGTTTGTGAAACACATGAAGGCTTTCACATCATGAACCAAAATAGTCGGAGACCAGGAAACGATTTATCAATCTCTGAATCTAGCATATATTGATCGGGTCATGTATTTCAAAACACTTCTGATTGATGAGTGGACAAACCCAACAAGAGACTTGATTTCATTTATTTTTACACGTGCAGATGAGCGGTTCGGATAGCGGATGGATGGACGATGACATGAACGGAACAGATGATGATGATGTTGATGGTGATATCGACTGTGGAACTTTTTCGAAATGTAAATTAATAATCTCCCCGAGAGTGACTTCAAGTTTTTAAAAAATATGACAGAAAAATTGAACCACTTTTTTTCATTTATAAACCATTTCATTACGAAACAGGCACTGCATTTAGTTTCGGAGAACTGACTGGTAACATTCAGTGTTTAATATATTGTCGACTCCACATTATAACTATGATTAAAAAAAATTAATTTAATTCAACTGAACACCTTGTTCAACTATAATTCTTTGAAATGTAATAAACGTACCCTTAATATTCAAATAAATGCCGCCTTTTCGAATGATCGCTCCATTAAATTAAGATCAGAATGTATCTCTCCAAAATGCAAATAAAGCCAGTAGAGGGGTGAAATAAATAACTTGGTTTTATTTTGCAAGGGAATCACTCAATCCTTCTTATGACTGACATTTAAAGTCTTGCACAGTGAAAGCGCGACGGATTGAATGATTTCAAATTGAAACATCTTTCATTACTGCAAGTGCAACGGTTCAAAAAATGCCATGATTATCAATTCTAATCATCCACGTCTTCGCTTTTAATGAACACGTTTGATTTCCGCTTTCAACAATCAGCACAACATCATGATGGATGTGTCTTGATAGTAATCGACGCCTCCAAACGTTCGCTACAGTTCCAGGCTCAGGTTTGCTGGGGGTCTTTCACTCGCACATGTGGCTGGGCAGGTGCTCGTGCTCGGGGTTCCATGGCGACCGGGCAAAACACTCTGCGGCCTTTCTGTCGCACTCGCAAATGAACATCTCGCATTCGTCGTTTTTGCCTGGGGGAGAAAATAGGAAAATAGACATTGGCCATGTTACGGTTTTCATGATGCAAAACAAACAGCGATCAATATTCGGATGATGGGATGCTAAAATCTGAATTCATAGGGGGAACTCCATCCATGTTGCTGTACTCACTGCCACAGGTGACCTTCTTCTGCTCCTTATCGCAGCTGTAGTGATAGAGCTCCGTGTAAGGGTTGTCAAAGATGGGCCAACAATTGGGATGCTGCATAGCGTCGCTATAACACTGGTCATGCACTTCGCAGCACCTGCCAAGGTAAGAGAATATGTGAGGCAGACGGTTTAAATAAATTTTCTGAATTTGAAGCGGAAATAAGGTTGTACCTATCCAGCTCATCCACAGGTGTGCCCGAGCCACCCTTTCCACAAAAACAGCCGTAGTCAGCATAGTCCAAGATGGGCCAGCTATCAGGCATCACACACAGGATCATTTTTCTGAACTGGTTAAGAGCCCTGTAATCCACGGATTGAGCTGCAGGACATAACAAGACACAACAAGCCTGGTCACGGTGTCCTCATTGACGTACAGAATTGAACGACAAACCGCACAGCGGGCTCGCAGCGACTTACCAACAGAGAGGCTTAAAGCCAAGAGAAGCAAAGCGCTGAGGGTCTTCATCCTGAGAGCCTCGAGCTCAGTGGTAGCGGTGCAATCACTCTAGCATCAGACCCTCTTTATATAGTCTGGGACCTTGGTATCTGCAACGTCAGCTGTTCATACTGTACAGGGTCGCACGCTTCACAATGTACAGAGTTCAACATACATATGGGAAGATCGTGACTCTCCCGCCGTGTGAACCCACTCAACTCGTTCAAATGTGTTCGGTCTTGAGGTGGTCAGCAGTACTGCCATTTGTGTACAGTATGTGCAACACAAGCTCAAAAGCAGACTGGGGAATTTTCAGGTACTATAGAGAGTATGAAGCAATTCTGTGTTGAAAAAGAAGCATGAACTTCAAGGCACCTGCTTGCAAAGTTATTAATTTTGGGCATATGTTTAATATGTTAAGAGGTTACATTTAGAAGATATCATTTGCATTCGCTTCATTATTATGCCATACTGATGACATGTCAATCAATCACTGGTTTATAGGAAACTTCACTCCCTACTACATATATACATTGACAGATTTTTCCAGACTTCATTATTATGCCCTGATGACATGTCAATCAATCACTGGTTTAAAGGAGACTTCACCACATACTACATGTATACATTGACAGATTTTTCCACAGGGAAAATGCAACTGGTTTATAGGAAACTTCACTCCCTACTACATATATACATTGACAGATTTTTCCACTGGGAAAATGTAATTTAGTCTTTTGGTTTGAAAAACAAACAAATAAAAACCCAAACAAACAAAGTTTCCTTCAATGAGTTTATCTTTTTATCGACTGCTCCTTCTGTCCATGGTCACAGCACGACCTGGAGTCTGTCATGATTTTGTTTGTGACCAACAGGTGGCACTGTAGGGCTTCCCCTGCAGCTGCACACCTGTTGGTTGTTATGTAATTAGTTGTATAAAAGGACTCCCACCCGACCACTCATTGCCGGGTCATTGTTTGCTGCTGTCATGCTTGTTCCTGTCATGTTTTTGGTCATGTTTGTTCTGTTATTGAGAGTTTTTAGCTTCAGCCATGGGAGACAGTGCTGCTTTTTTCTTAAGTTTTCTCTCTCTCTCTCTCTCTCTCTCTCTCT
>NW_017804997.1:1991674-1998842 GCF_001891065.2 Hippocampus comes
TGCGCACACCCACACACACACACACACACACACACACACACACACACACACACACACACACACACACACACACGAGCACACATCGGAAGCAATACTTACATATACTGTACTGATCAAAGAGTAACCCAAGTGATAAGATAGAAGGGAGGGTGCTGGGCGGGGCTGAGAAGATGCAAAGCCATGTTGATTGGCTGTGCATCTTCTCAGCCCCCCCCCTCCACCCTACGTGGGATAGATCCATTCGTGCTGTCATTGGTGGACGTCGGTGTTGGGAACCAATCAAGTTACAACCATACACAAAACCTCTGAGTCATTCGGCAATTTTTTTTCCGAATACAGTACTTTGGGGGAAAAAAAAAAATGTGATGCACTGAAGCCGCGCTAAACGAACCACGAGAGAGCGAGGGATCACTGTACTTCCCGAACCGCTTCACCTCCTGTCAGCTATTCTGACCGTTCCATCATTTTATTGGTCCATGTTTGGAAAAAAAAAAAAAAATTAAAAAGCCCCTTCATATCACACGCCGCAGTGTTGAAAGTGTGGAAAAAAAGTAGCAGCTTGTAATCTGGAATTTACGGTATATATATACATATATATATATATACAGTCAAACCTCGGTTTTCGTCCATAATCCGTTCCAGAAGGCTGTTCGAAAACCGAATTATTCGAAAACCAAAACCACGCTCTTTTTAAAAAAAAAAAAGTTTATTGAACACGTCTGCTCACAATGGAAAGCAACACAAGGAAGCGTCACTTCCTCGTCTAATTAATTTAAATCAATTTTAACGTGATTAATATTTTTTATCGCGAGTTTAATGCGGCAACACATCGCAGCGGATGTTACGTTCCTCTATAAATAAACCAGAAACAAAACAACAAGAGCGCCGCACAGGTCCACGCCCATGTCTGTTTTGCCAGCCACAGCAGCGCGAGACACCAAAAACGGATACTTAAAGAGTTTATGAATGGAACGTTGACTTTTAAAAAGTTGCCAGATTGTTCCACTGACAAGACCAAAGTTACCTGTATGTTTTGCAGTCGTAAATTGAGCTATCATCATTGCACGTCCAGCCTGAAATACCACTTAGTGGCCAAGCACACAGCTGATGTGAGTACTCCACCCCCTCATCTAAGACAGACAGCTATGGATCATTTCAAAGCGAAGAAAATGGATAACACGACGAAGAACAAATTTGCCGAAGCCATCGCGAAATGTCTGGCTACAGCATGCAAGCCTGTCAACATTGTTCACAGTTAGACTCAAGGTGAAATCAGTCACATTGCATCTAAGAACTCCACTACGGATTTTCCAGCGAGAGCCTCCATTACAAGCTATGCACAGAAATTGTACGTAGCGGAGAAGGCTCAGGTACACCAAGCGGGAGAAGACACTGTTTCGGGAAAGAAATAAGAGACTAGATTGATGAGCCTCTGGTGAATAAAGAGCAGGTAGCCTGTTGAGTAAGATGTATGCCACTGATGCGATTGTTTCTTGTTTGGAACTATTTTGTGTGGAAGGTTACCGTGTTCCGTGTCCAAAGGTGGTGGAGCTTCTCTGTGTTCGTCTGACAGTGACGGTGCACTGAGGCATGTCGAGAGTTCAGCGGTGCAGTGGTAGCGACTACACTGAAAATAAAAAGTCTCCAGTGTTGTGCCTCGAACTAAGTGTAGTCATCCGAAATGACGTCGACACAAAACCATAGAGAGACTTCCGCGCAAGCAGGACCAACAGAATCAACATAGCCTGACTGCTGTGTTCAAAGCAAACTTGAAAAATACGAAATATGCAACCATGGCTTAAATCCACTATAGGCTGATTATTAGTTTACCATAGATGTGCACTTTATAATTTTATATTGCTCTGTTTTGATTCCCCTAAAAAGAGCTGGTAAAGGAGCTGTTGTGTGACAAAATATTATTTTCCACTGTTGTTGATGGACAGTAATATTGTGTGATTATGTGTGAATAACTGCTCCAAATGAAAAATGTTCATGTAAAATTGAAAATCGAAATTGTTGTTTCAGTAAATATTTGCATTTTGCAAATAGAAAACTGATCCATGATTCCATGTTGATGAGAGCATTAAAACGGGGAAAAAATAGGACAAAAAAAATATAAAAGGAAATTTAGAAACGATAAAAAATGTGAGTAATCACGATTAATTATGAGTTATTATGAGTTAATTATGACAGTTGAGTTTTTAATTAGATTAAATATTTTAGTCGTTTGACAGCAGTAATATATATATGTATATATATATATATATATATATATATATATATATATATATATATACACATTTTTTCCTCATAAGAACAAAATTGTCAATTTCCAGTGGTCGGTACCAAAACCACTGACGAATATTCCATCTGCACAGTGCAGACTCGATGTCTTCTTCCATCATTACTCCCCGAAGGAGTGAAAAATCCCAAACTGAGGCTGCAATTACCACGGTGAGATTACTAGAATTTTTTTTTTCCTTCATTTTTTTTTTTTTTTAAATTAATAAGACATGGTAAAATGATTATGCCTCATGCTAATCTACATCCACCCAGAGATAAAGCACAGAGGTCCAATAAAGAAATGTAATGAAATTAGCTGTTTTCTGGACGATACAGTATGCAAGAATTATTCATCACGCTCAAGACATAAAAATATATATTTAATTTCCCTATGGTATTTGAGGCAACATCATGGTAACAGATAACACTTGTGATTTAAAGATCCGTGAATAACTGTAGCTACTTTTTGCATTCCAATTTGTATGAACGCAGACAACTATACATTGTATGGAAGGCACTATCAAACCCTTGAAGGGGAAAAAAATGAGGCAAAGTGCATTTTATATGTTAAACTTTCATAAATGGAGTGACAATGGAATCAGGGTTCAAAAACTCTGCAGAACAAATGTGAATTACTTCTTATAATTAGAATGATTTCATACTGGTCTAGGGAGTAGAACACAAGCAAACATGCAAATAAATCAAACACAAGTAAAAAGGTGGCGGTTATGATCACGATTCAAAAATCAGATGCTGTCTAACGGTGAACATATTTCCAGCCGGCAACTTTTATTAAATACGGGAACAACAAAAGAATCCATCGGTCCACGCATCACCGGAAACCAAATATAGTCCATTCATCCGGATAACGGATGGATGGACTATGACATTAACGGAACAGATGATGATGATGGTGATATCGACTGTGGAACTTTTTTGAAGTGTAATTTAATAATCTCCCCTAGAGTGACTTGAAGTTTTTAAAAATACGACATAAAATTACACCACTTTTTTTCATTTATCAACCACTTCATTACGAAACAGGCACTGCATTTAGTTTCGGAGAACTGACCGGTAAGATTCAGTGTTTAATATATTGTCCACTGCACATTATAACTATGATCAAAAAAAAATCTATTTCATTTAATTCAATGAACAACTTGTTCAACTATAATTCTTTGAAATGTAATAAACATACTGTACCTGTAATATTCGAATAAATGCCGCCTTTGCGAATGATCGCTCCATTAAATTAAGATCAGAATGTATCTCTCCAAAATGCAAATAAAGCCAGTAGAGGGGTCAAATAAATTGTTAGGTTAATGCTGGTAATCTGACGCTAAGAACACATCAGGAACAGGAAGACTCAAGAGGCAGGCATGGTTGTCTTTCTTGCAAGAGAGAGTGCGCTAAAACATGTCTCGGTTCACAATCTCAGAGCAGCTCTCCAGCTGGCTCTGCCATGTAAACCGTTACAGGTTCCGGGGCAACTCTGAAGAGACCACGTTTGTCTCTTTGCATTTATTGGAAGGATGTCCCTGATACACGATCTTCTAATGGGTGAGGGGAATATTTTCACATTCCACAACAGTTTCAGTCAAGAAGAGTTACAATGAGAACACACAGTTCATTCCTGAAGTGATCAGACAGCTTCTGCTGGATGTCGGTGGTCCGCGAACACAGCTTGGGATGTTCCTCACACGGTGTCCTGGGGTTGATGTTATCTTCTCACAAGCAACAGTTAATTTGACCAGAAGCCCTTAACTTAACAACAAGATATTATCTTAAAAGCTAGAACAGGAGCAGCCTGAGCTCTCCCGGTCCGACAAGTCTCCCATTATCAACCTACCCCATTGTATATGAGGTATTTGCGAGGTGTCACTCTGAAAGAGGTTTTAAAGTTACACAGAGAGTAAATATGGGATAACAGAATTACATTTATTCCAACCTAAATATCTTGGTTTTATTTTGCAAGGCTCACTCAATCCTTCTTGTGACTGACATTAAAAGTCCACACGTTCTTGCACAGTGAAAGCGAGATGCATTGAATGATTTCAAATTGAAACATCTTTCATTACTGCAAGTGCAACTGTTCAATAAATGCCATGATTATCATTTCTAATCATCCATGTCGTTGCTTTGAATGAACACGTTTGATTTCCGCTTTCAGCAATCAGCACAACATCATGATGGATGTTTCTTGATAGTAATCGACGCCTCCAAACGTTCGCTACAGTTCCAGGCTCAGGTTTGCTGGGGGTCTTTCACTCGCACATGTGGCTGGGCAGGTGCTCGTGCTCGGGGTTCCATGGCGACCGGGCAAAACACTCTGCGGCCTTTCTGTCGCACTCGCAAATGAACATCTCGCATTCGTCGTTATCGCCTGGGGAAGAAAACAGACATTGGCCGTGTTACGGTTTTCATGATGCAAAACAAACAGCGATCAATATTCGGATGATGGGATGCTAAAAATCTGAATTCATAGGGGGAACTCCATCCATGTTGCTGTACTCACTGCCACAGGTGACCTTCTTCTGCTCCTTATCGCAGCTGTAGTCATAGAGCTCCACGTAAGGGTTGTCAAAGATGGGCCAACAATTAGGATGCTGCATAGCGTCATTATAACACTGGTCGTGCACTTTGCAGCACCTGCCAAGGTAAGAGAACATGTGAGGCAGGCGGTTGAAATGAGTTGTCCGAATTTGAAGTGGAAATAAGGTTGTACCTATCCAGCTCATCCACAGGTGTGCCCGAGCCACCCTTTCCACAATAGCAGCCGTAGTCAACGTAGTCCAAGACGGGCCAGCTATCAGGCATCACACACAGGATCATATTTCTGAACTGGTGAAGAGCCCTGTAATCCAGGGATTGAGCTGCAGGACATAACAAGACCCAACAAGCCTGGTCACGGTGTCCTCATTGACGTACAGAATTGAACGACAAACCGCACAGCGGGCTCGCAGCGACTTACCAACAGAGAGGCTTAAAGCCAAGAGAAGCAGAGCGTTGAGGGTGTTCATTCTGAGAGCCTCGAGCTCAGTGGGAGCGGTGCAATCACTCTCGCATCAGACGCTCTTTATATAGTCCGGGACCTTGATATCTGCAACGTCAGCTGTTCATATTGGGGAATTTTCAGGTACGATAGAGAGTATGAAGCAATTCTGTGTTGAAAAAGAAGCATGAACTTCAAGGCACCTGCTTGCAAAGTTATTAATTTTGGGCATATGTTTAATATGTTAAGAGGTTACATTTAGAAGATATCATTTGCATTCGCTTCATTATTCTGCCCTGATGACATGTCAATCAATCACTGGTTTATAGGAAACTTCACTCCCTACTACATATATACATTGACAGATTTTTCCACTGGGAAAATGTAATTTAGTCTTTTGGTTTGAAAAACAAACAAAAAAAAAACAAACAAACAAAGTTTCCATCAATGAGTTCATTTTATCTACTGCTCCTTCTGTCCATGGTCACAGCACTACCTGGAGTCGAGCCCAGTCGGCTGGTTGCCACTGAGTCGCAGGGCTAGTGTGAATCAGCGCCAATGCTGTTGATAAAAGAATGGATACTAATGCTACATTTCATTGTCCACAACACAGTGCTGTGCGAATACTGTACATAAAAAAATAAACGCATGCAGACCATAGTCAGAATTCTTTTTCAGCACTGGCATTGAATTTGTGGAAGCATGGAAATTTGAAAATGTACTGTTGACTGTATTACCTGAGTGAGGAGATATATGTTGTAGCTACAAGACAAAAAGAGCAACGGTGTGTATCAAAACCACTGACGAATATTCCATCTGCACAGTGCAGACTCGATGTCTTCTTCCATCATTACTCCCCGAAGGAGTGAAAAATCCCAAACTGAGGCTGCAATTACCACGGTGAGATTACTAGAAAATATTTTTTTTCTCCATTTTATTTTAAATTAATAAAAGGCACGGTAAACTTCTTCAGATCTCCATTCCTTCTCGCTCACTCAGGTCTTCATCTTCCCTCCACCTCTCTATACCCTCTGCCCGTCTCAGTCCAATGGGGTGCAGAGCCTTCAGCCGCTCTGCCCCCAAACTCTGGAACTCACTTCCACTCAATATTCGTAACGTTGATTCTCTTCCCACATTCAAAACCCAGCTCAAAACCCACCTATTCAGACTTGCTTATTCCACTTAAATTTATCTCTTTTTATTTATAATTTTATCTGTGGTTTTATTGTTTGCTCTTGCCTGTAAAGTGTCCTTGAGTGTTGTGAAAGGCGCTTACAAATAAAATGTATTATTATTATAAACTGATTATGCCTCATGCCAAACTACATCCACCCGGGGGAGAAAGCACAGAATGTCGAATAAAGAAGTTAAATGAAATTAGCTGTTTTCTGGACGATACAGTATGCAAGAATTATTCATCACGCTCAAGACATAAAAATATATATTTAATTTCCCTATGGTATTTGAGGCAACATCATGGTAACAGATAACACTTGTGATTTAAAGATCCGTGAATAACTGTAGCTACTTTTTGCATTCCAATTTGTATGAACGCAGACAACTATACATTGTATGGAAGGCACTATCAAACCCTTGAAGGGGAAAAAAAATGAGGCAAAGTCCATTTTATATATTAAACTTTAATAAATGGAGTGACAATGGAATCGGGGTTCAAAAACTCTGCAGAACAAATGTGAATTACTTCTTATAATTAGAATGATTTCATACTGGCCTAGGGAGTAGAACACAAATCAACATGCAAATAAATAAAATACAAGTAAAAAGGTGGCGGTTATGATCACGATTCAAAAATCAGATGCTTTCTAACGGTGAACATATTTCCAGCCGGCAACTTTCATTAAATACGGGAACAACAAAAGAATCCATCGGTCC
>NW_017804997.1:1999475-2044755 GCF_001891065.2 Hippocampus comes
TATTTTTTTTTGTTGTTTTCCACCAATTAGTAGGCCTTAGACCGCGACTGAATTCTCATGACCTCACGGTACAAACGTTCTACATTCCATCGTGGTCATTGTCATGCAAAACAAGACAAATGTCAGCGCTATTCAAAATAAGTCACTGATTACAACGTCAACTTAAATAAAATAAAAAAAAAAAAAAACAAAAAAAACAAAAACACATGATCCACTTCAAAATGAAGAGGGGTGTGCGGGGGAGCTGGATGAGCACAAGCTAAAGAATCAAAGGAAATACAACAGTGGAAAGCTACCACAGTGCACTGTGTTCCCTTCACTGACTTGTACGTCACATTCTGCCTGTTCTTGTGGAGTAAACATAAGATTCACGATCAACCCTTTGAGGGACAGTGGTTACTACAGTGGGCAGCTTATGTTATCAGGTTGCAGGGTGCATGAATGGGCTCAAGAAAACATTTTTGCTCTCATGTTGAACATGCTTCGGGACCTCCGAAATCTCTCGATCCATTCCATAAAACTAGCAAGTCACAAATGTCGAACCCCCGACCAGGAAAAGTGAATTGGAATGCATCCTAAGTGTCAACTACACTGTGATATTGAAAATCTGATGTCACATAATAATGGTGTTGATGACTTTGTTGATATATTGCAATATCATCTTTCTATTTTTTTTAATAATGTTAAGATTACAGGCTATTAAAAAATAATGCAGGTTTGTTGTCATAAGTGGTGAGTGTTGTTGTTTTGTTTTTTTGTCATTGGCTGAAACGTATTGAGAATGTGTCCATGTGAGTATTTACAAAGCAGACAGGGTTGACGTGAGACGTGTCTTCAACAGAAAATATGTGCCTGTGAATAGAAATGATCCATCCTAAAGGTGAAAAGGTTTGTGCAAAATCAAGTGACTCCATCTCACAACCTGTGTACACGGGTACTCCTAAACAACGCTGTCCTTGCAAAAAAAAAAACATTTCATGAATCGCAAATGTAATTATTTTGTTCCTACTATTTTTCTCAAGTCATCTTGTCTACAAGGCGCCTATCTCAACAGTGTGAAATGAATGCGATAACAAAAGATTTCAACATTTGTCTACAGTGTACCATACAGTAGATTAAACAGGTGAAAGGTTTTATCCATCCATAGGTGGACGAGTATTGCTAGTTGACTTCACAGGTAATACTGGCGCGATCAGTCAGATGGGTTTGTAAAGTAAGGTGGTGACGTACTTCTTTTTGTAGCGATGAGTTGCGCTAAGCACCATCACGCCATCCTGTGAAAGAAAGAAAGAAAAAAAAGACATCCATTCTGTAGCTGTGATCGGAAATTAGTCTCGCTTTGTGGATTAAATGTTACCCAGGAGAAGTCAGTGGCGATTCATGATTATTCTGAACCTTTCTAACTTCTTAGTCAAGGAAAAACAAAAATGCAATTTAAATATGAGATTATCGAGGATTCTTAAGGATTGGAAACAACACTGGGGACAATCGTGCACATGTTTAATTCATACTTTTTTGACAGCCGTTAAGCACACGCTTAAAAAAAAAAAGTTCAGGTACATTTTCAACATGTCACAGATTGTGAAGGTGGACATTATTTTTAAGATCGGAAAGCAAACATGGATTAGAACAATGAAAAACAATGAAAAAATATCAAAGAGCCTCACGGCAGAAGGACAGACAGCACGTCGAGCCCGTTTTATTCACCGAACATGTTTGTCATTGTTTTCATCGATAATTCAGCGTTTTACCAAGCACTTGCTAAACTGTTTGATCACAGTTGTTTATCTGCAATCAAACACCTGTGTCGCTCTGAAGTAAAACACACACACACACACACACACACACACACACACACACACACACACACACACACTGGTACAGACAGATCCAAGTGGAAAAAAATGCCGGTCTGAGCAGCTGTCACTGATACGGAAAGTACGGAGTGTGACTCAGCTGGGAAGGTGCGAACGTGGCACAAGTGTGCGCTTTCACCACTTCTTATTCCCGTATTTAACCCACCATGTGTGCTCTGTGTCAATCTTGGCAACTAAACACGAGTTTATTTTTCCGGTCATGCTGAGAGAATATAGCATTCCCTCTCCTTGAGCTTCTTCTGATTGCAGCTTTGTTATCGTGGTTGGCATTCCCCCGGATCAACAGATCAAGGCAATGCTCGTGGTTTCCGGTAAAAACAATAACAATACATCCCTTTCCCACCGGAGACCACAGGAAGTAGACCGTACCTTAATGGAGAGAGCGTAGAGGTGGTTGAGCATGACATGGTTTGGCTCTGGAAGGAGTGCAGGATCACACTAGGCACAAAAAAAGGAATAAATAAAACTCCTAAAGTTTCAATGGTAACTCATTGCATTGGTATGTTCTTTTTCTACCAACCTTTTAACCCTCTGCACTAATCTAACGAGACTTACTATGGGGCACAACCAGTAATGATTCAGCAGTTCTGTGCATGGAAATACACCATGGCAAGTTTAGGTTGGGAATTTAGTTTCAATACAAAAAAATATATCGTATTTTCCGCACTATAAGGCGCACCTAAAAGCATTAAATTTTCCTAAAAGCCGACGGTGCGCTCTATAATCCGATGCACCTTATGCATGGTGTTACACAGTCTCTTTATATTCCTCATTGTGTTGTTTCCCTGTTCGTGTTCCTATGTGATCTAGTGGTGATTATTAGCAGGAACCAATTATAAGTTCTGCCTGACTAATTGACATGTTCATTCACCAACACACACTCAAATCAGACAACTTTGTGAGCTCTGCGCAGCCATTATGAAACAAAGATAATACCAAAAAGCATAGTTGACTATTGACTAAACGAAGGAAGAAGGAGACAAGCAAGACTTCAAAGTATATTTTGCCCGTTGTGGATGCGAGCCCACGAGGTTTGTGTGCCTTTTTGTCCAATCAATTGTCTTCATCATGTTTGCCTTTCATTTATTGTTTTGTCATGCCATTTGTATTTATTTGTTTCGTGTCCATGTTTGGGACCAGTTCTCATGGCTTTATTACAGCTGCAGCGGTTGTGAAGGCTCAATACAAATAAAGCTGTATTCCCTTTAGCGTAGCTCCATCTAGTGGATGCACAGCACAACCACAGCCACTATTGCAGCTTATAATGCAGTGAGCCCTACACAGTATATGAAAACAGTTTTAAAATAGGCCATTCACTGAAGGTGCGCTTTATAATCCAAAGCACCTCATTGTGCAGAAAATATGGTAATAATGACATTCATAACAAACAACAGTTCACACGCACATTTACACATTTGGGCAATTTGGAGTCTTCTTCTACCCAACACATGCAAACTGCACACGAACATGTTCCAGGAGATCCTGACTGTAAGTGCTAAGTACTCGTACACTGCCTTGAGGTCAAAATTGGACACTACATTAGCACTTTCCAAATGGATTAATTTAATCTGACTACAGTATATGAAAACAGTTTTAAAATACGCCATTCACTGAAGGTGCGCTTTATAATCCGATGCACCTTATTGTGTAGAAAATATGGTAATAATGACATTCATAACAAACAACAGTTCACACGCACATTTACACATTTGGGCAATTTGGAGTCTTCTTCTACCCAACACATGCAAACTGCACATGAACATGTTCCAAGATGGAGCTCCTGACTGTAAGTGCTAAGTACTCGTACACTGTCCTTAGGTCAAAACTGGACACTGCATTAGCACTTTCCAAATGGATTAATTTAATCTGACGGAGTTGCACTGTGACTACTTACGGATATTCCAGTGTCTTTGTTAAGGATGACCTGGAGCAGATGAGGTGGGAGTATGGGTGGAGACTTGAACTTTTCCTCTTGTTTTGGAACGTACGCATCCTGGTGATACGGCCCAGGGGGAGAGCTGGAGAGGTCTAATGCACGGGTGGAATAAGAAAACAGATCACGACAACTTTTTTTTTTTCAATTTTCACAAATTATAATGTATGTTGTTTTGTGTGTCGCGTAAAAGAAAAAAAAATCACAGTTTTGTTTGGAATGCGTCAACATTTTGCATTTTTAATAGCACTCCAGATATCGATTGTTTTGTTTATCAAGTGATGGTAAGGCACCACTTTTCATAAGCTTCACTACAATCCAGGCTTGCTTTATTCTTCGCATTTTTGGAAACGAGAAGATGTCTGGGAGTTGTCAATTTTCACAAATTGCAATAGCATGTCGGTGTTTTGTGTGTCCAGTGAAAGAAAAAAAAAAGAATCACAGTTTTGTTTGGAATGCGTCAACATTTTGCATTTTTAATAGCACTCCAGATATTGACTGTTTTCTTTGTCAAGTGATGGTAAGGCACCACTTTTTATAAGCTTCACTATAATCCAGGCTTGCTTTATTCTTCGCATTTTTGGAAACGAGAAGATGTCTGGGACTGCTTGGAGACGCCTGCGTGGGTCTGTGTTCCTCACAAATAACAAGCCCTGGATAAATCCTGATTGGAAGGAAAGACTATTTTTAAGGAGAAGGAGGAGGTGAAGAGGAAAATCAGAGAAGGGGAGAGTTCAGGTTCAGTGGTAGAAAAACATCATCGGAGAAGTCTGGATTGGAGCAGCCTGAAGATCATCTCAGGCGATAAAGACGAACAAACACTTCGAGCTCAATGAAGCGGCAGTGGCTAAACAAACTCAAATCCCCTGTACATAAAAGGCCAGCGCGGACTTGATACGGGTTACCGTTTGTTCAAACTCACCTGACATGTCTGAGCACTTCTGCGAGTCCACCATGAGAGCGTCAAACACCTCAAAGTCGGTTTTCTTCACCTGGATGATGTTATTGACTGTACCCATTTGACTTGTTACAACAGGCTGTCGGGGAAAAAAAAAAAAGTAATTTAGAAAGGAGCATGAAAACTACGGTAAAACTGCTTCTTCATTGCACACCTCAGCTGGGTCGTGAGTCCACTGCCCGTCTACGTAAAACTTGTACTGGTGTTCGCCTTCAGGTAGCTCCACAATGGTCACAAAAGTGTTTTGACTTTGACAACAACAACAAAAAAATGATAGTAGAATACCCATTTGACTTGTTACAACAGGCTGTCGGGGGAAAAAAAAAAGTAATTTAGAAAGGAGCATGAAAAACTACGGTAAAACTGCTTCTTCATTGCACACCTCAGCTGGGTCGTGAGTCCACTGCCCGTCTACGTAAAACTTGTACTGGTGTTCACCTTCAGGTAGCTCCACAATGGTCACAAAAGTGTTTTGACTTTGACAACAACAACAAAAAAATGATAGTAGACAATACAACCATTGGCAACTTCAACACGTACTCCGAAAGACCTTCCCCCACTCCTCACCTGCGAATCAGGGGAATCTTATTGGCCCAGTTGTTAAAGGATCCAGACAGGTAGACCTCTTTGCCGTCACCTTTCCAGCGAAAGACGGTTGGTCGGTCTAAAGTTGGGTCTTTGTCTTCCACGTCTAAATCTTGCCTCCATGCTAGGAACTCTTCTTTCTCTAAGGGGGCCTGCAGTGAGCATAAAGCCACAGGGTGACATTGACTTACTCACGAGCTACAACAGCATTTCATGGCTACAAATAGCTAATACACAAAAGGTCCATCTCAACAAGTATACAAAATACCGTATTGGCCCGAATATATGACAGCCCTGATTATAAGACGACGCCCTCTTTTCAAGACTCATGTTTGAAAAAAGACTTTTTGAACACCAAATTATTTTTTATCCAGAAAACAATTACAGTACATCTGAAACAAATGATTATAACAATATATTTGAGAGAAAAGCATGTTATTTTGCATCATTCCAAAGTTAATATATGAACATTTAAATACATGTATGGAAACTAAAGTGCAATCACATTCGTGAATGAATGGCTTCTAGTTTTTGAAATGTAAATGACATCATAACTTCTCCTCAGCTGCCGGTTAACCTGGCAGATCTTCGACCCACTTTTCTCCAGATTGTTGCTACGTTTCTCCATTTTCTATTATCTCTTCTATTATTTTCTTCTCTTTTCTTTCTTACCGCTATTTTTTATTTTTCTTCTTCGTGCTACCGCTATTTTTATTTTTATTCTTCGTGACAGGGGTTCACTTTGGCCTGGGGAGTCAAGTTCAGCATTCGCTTCAATGATATCTGGCGCCATCTAGCGTCGTGAATGGGTAAAGATCAATTGGTCTTCTACCAACATGAGCCCCACTTTTTCTTCTTATTTCAATGCAAAAAACACCGTGTTATATTAGGGCCAATACGGTAAATAAATACATAAATAATAACTTTTAATTTCCCATATTTCACTCAGTATAATAAAAAGGGGAAATTGCAATGGTTTTACTTTTTCAATGGAACAACGTTGCCTTGACTTACAAATTTAATGTCTTCCATGGTCACACATGCAACTCAAAACACTCAAATTTTATCTTTCCTCATGAAAAAAACAAATCCATCACATAATTACACAGAATGTGAACATTTTAAAAAGGTACGTCTATGATTAATTCATTGTGTGAATCCTTAGATGTGTGCACCTTGGCGACAAAGGGGAATTATGAAATCCAGACAGGGAAACAGGAATGGTTGCTTTAAACACACAACACGCAATGCACTTTGTTTGATGTTTAGTTTGGCAATAAACTTCAACTTCAGTGTCAATAAACAGCAGAAAGCGTTCACTATTTGCCAAACTTCTTTTTTTTTGGACAGCGGAAAACGAGCAAAAAAAAAAGATCAATTGGTCTTCTACCAACATTGTCAAACTTTAACTAAACTCATCCAAACATGACTTTCAAGACCTTGCTCGGTCATCTGGACGAGAAAAGAGTCATACCATCGTTTTTCCAATAAAGTAACAACAGAATTATCCAAAATGTGAATCCAGAAAGAAACTAATGGGGCTAGCAACCTCTAAACTTGTGTTCATATCACGTTATGTCTCTGATGCAAAGGCATGACCTACTTTCAGGTCTTCACTGTGAAAAATATCTGCATCTTCAGGGCTGTCCATGAGAATTTTGGGCCTCTCGCCATCCTTAGTGCCCCTGCTGTCCCTCCGCTGGGCCTTGTCCCCGTGGCCCATGGCAGCCCTCTCACTGCTTGTGTTCCCCATTGTGTTGTTTCGGGGCGGTCTGCTTCAAGGTGACTGACTGTAAGATTCAAGCAAACGTTGCTGCTCAAGGAAGCAATGTGCCACCTCATAAATTAGTTCATTAATGATTTATAGCTGTGATGTGGGAGTAGAGGTATTTTTTTTCAAGGATGTAAACGTTTTTTTTGACTATTAAACAAAAATTATAGTAGTATTAAACTAATACCTCAATGACAGTGTCAATAAAAATTGACCAGAATTATCTATGGAGGTCTATTTTTTTATATAGTTTGTGAATTATGTCTGATTAGATGTGAACAACGTCAATCAGTGAGTACACTGTACAGTAGTCAAGTAGACATTCAAGTATCTGTACTTTACTATTTTTCTGATGACTCTTTTTTTTCACGTCTTAGTTTGTCAAAATAGACTTCTTGCTTTTTAAGACTTTCATTGATGTACACGCCGTAAAAGAAGTGCATAGAGAGAGACAAAGTAAATCCTGGTTGAAATCTCAATTGATGTTGAAAACTTGTAAAACAGAAGCAAAACAAAAGCAGAGACAAACATGAACCTGGCAGCGTTAACGATGATGGCAACAGATTGGGAGAAGCAACTTATTCAGCATCCATGGCCTTGGTTAAAATCATTTTGACGTGGTCAGCTACAAAATTGATTGGTGGTGCAAGCATCATGGAAGTTGACATGCTTGAATCGCTTTCGCGGGCCACATAATATGATGCGGCGGGCCAGATCTGGCCCCCGGGCCTTGACTTTGACACCTGTGGTCTAGTATGAAAGAACACATACAGTACATTCAAGTGCAATTTTTCAAAATTCGTTATCATTAGCTAACCGAGCAATTAACTTTCAGTGTCCTCATTTATCAAAGCGAGTCTTGTTTACTTTTGCACTTTTGGTGGTTTTGTTGACGCCTCACCAACACTGTTACACAAAATAATCCTTCACTAACTTAACATGTTCAACCACCACGACTGACTTTGACATTAACAAACAATCGCATCAAACTTGAAAAACACTGTGCGGCATTTGTCAGTTAGTGATGACCTATAGTCCAATGTAAATAAACTATCGGACTAATTTGCATATTGGGTAGTAATAAACGAACGGTGTGACGTGGGACATAACAAATTGTGGTTTGCTGCAGGGTCATTGCAGTGGAACGTTTACACAGGGTGAACCAGAACCAGCGCGTATTTGTAAAGTTACGAAGACAAAAAGCGGTACCGTTATATTTGCTTAATAGACGGCTGCTAGCTAGCGGCTAAGATTAACGCTACCGTGTACGGTGTCATTGTAGTTCTGTGATATTACCGAATTATAACAGCGTCTGTATCCACCGAATAAAACGTGGACGTGCCTGTGCATATGGCCATATACCTGCAGAGTTACAGCGGTGATCGGTGACTTTGATAGTACGTATATTAGCTCTCCAGTCCCATTTCATCCAGCCAGCATAAACATAAACATTCGACCTGTGCCTCCTGCATTTTGCGCATGCGCAGTACCGCAAACACGCAACAACGTTGCGATGTTCACCAAAAGGGCAAATATATTCAATATTTCAACGTTTGCGTCTGGAGCTATTTCGTAGTCCAAAAAGTCAGCTCGGATGGGCTCCGGCATGCGCGCGACCCTCATGAGGTTAAACGGTTCGGGTCATGGATGGATGGAAAACATAAATACAGTACCGGAGACAAACGCATGCAATATATACATTTGACACTAGATGACAGCATAATTCAAGGGGCATGAATTTCTTCAGATACAGTACAGTATTTCAAATTTAGGCTACCGTTGACAGTATGACAGCATAAGCACACTTTGGTGGTGTACAAAGTTATTTTGAAGACGTTACAATAGTAAATATTACATTATACTATAATTTATAAAATACACCTTTAAATGCACAGTTCTAATTTGGGGGCAGATCACTTGCATATTCAAATGAGTATGTTGACTAAATTACTCATATACTTGATGACACCCGTTAACGCAGAAAAACAGTCTTTGCGCATTAAATTCAAACAGTTAAAGGTGTGAGCCAATACACATGCTCGCAAAGTTCTGTCTAGTTAGTGTGCAGATCTCACCCTCCAATTTGTCAGAAAAAGTCTGTCATAACTCTGTGGAGGGGCAGGGGCATCTTTTTTGCTCCATATTGTATACCAGTTTTTCCTCTCACCACTAACATGTCATGGATCTAATGATGACCCCCATGGACTCCAGCAACCACCAGACCCAAGTGTAAACTCGGGGCTTTGGCTCATAATGAGGCGCTAAATTAAAAGAAGAGTCCAGCAGGGCAATGAAAGTGGGTGGGGAGAAGGTTAGGCTCCACTGGGCCACAGATGAAAGTACATTTAACTAGACACTGTTACTTAGAATGTCTAAAGGAGATGGCATTTACAGGGAGGTCATAAATGTTTCCACTTGGATGCAATCAAATGTGAAACAGTCCGACTGAAATATAGTGTATATTCCAGCCGGGATTCTAAATTTAGAGGATGAGAGCGATGTATCTTTTTGTCATCCAAAGAATAAGTGTCAGCTTGTTAGAAGGCTGCCATAATTGCCTGCAGGGACACAGCAGGCTAATGGTTGCACTGAATGTGACATTTTTTTTCTTGTGGAGGTGGCTCTAAAAATATCCAGTTGGTGTCAATAAGATAATGTAACTGGTTGCAACAGTTCACACATAAGGTGCCGTATCCCCTTACGTTCCTATTTAACAGCACTCTCCTCAAAATTATGTTGGCACTTTGAAATGTTTTGAACCAAATGCAGTATTTGGAGTGTGGTCAAATTCTGAACATGCATTTATCAGGAAATATAAAACATTAATTATTTACAGACAAAAAAATGCTTTGAAAACATCAATGATAATCGAATGCATTATTTCAGAATAAAAGCCTTTTGAAATTTGTACATGTGACAGATAATGACAACATGAACCATATGGATGTTTTCCAGATGTGACCCATAGCAGATGACTAAATTTAATACAGCAAAAGGCCGGTCAAGAAGAGCATCACTGAATGTGTTATGAAGTAATTGCGTAACATCCTCAACAAAATGATTTTGCCTCCCACTCATGATCTCGAAATGTTTTTCTTGCTTCTTTATGATTTCCATTTTTCTGTTATGTCTCGATGATAGTCTGTCCCTTTGTATCACGGTGAGGCAGGTGCTTTTCGATAAAACGCTAATTTACTTTGGGGGATTTTTTTTTCTTTTTAAATATTTGAACAAACTTTTAATGGCTTATGGGTTAAGTAAAAATCCAGGGACCATGCTAGCTCAGTAATCAAGATTTGCATGTTGTATGTAAATACAATCCAGTGATTCTGATTATCAAGGGTGCCACGTGAAATTATCCAGTTTTACTTAATTTTTGTTTTTGTATTATTTATTTGTTTGTTGTAATTGATGGAAAGAATTCAACACGGCCGGTTCTCCTTTTGAAGTCTGTGTAGTGCATGAGCATGATGTCATTTCGGCATGTCAATTCTGCTCTCTCATTAGCAAATCCATCTGGCAGGTGATGCTGATCAGAGGGAAGGATTATTGCACAGCTGTGATTGCTTCTGGCATTGGTCAAAATAAAATGCCACTCTTAACCATTTGCCTCGCACAGATGCTGTATTCAAACTGCCGGTATAAATGTCCATTTTACATCGTTTTGTTTTTAATGTGTATTCACAGGCGCATTTCAAGTGTCACCGATCCTATATGACATCTTTGGGCAGATGTTTATGGGTTGTTCCACATGGGATGTGATTACCTCCACCTACGGACCCATCCATCCACTTTCTAATCCGCGTATTCTCACAAGGGTCGCGGGCGTGCTTGGAGCCTATCCCAGCTGTCTTTGGACAGTAGACGGGAGACACCCTGAACTGGTTGCCAGCCAATCACAGGGCACACAGAGACGAATAACGATTTGTGCTCACAATCACACCTATGGACAATTTGGAGTGTTCCATTAACCTGCCATGCGTGTTTTTGGAATGTGGGAGGAAACCGGAGTACCCGGAGAAAACCCACGAAGGCCCGAGGAGAACATGCAAACTCCACACAGGAAAGCCGGAGCCAGAATCGAACCCTGTACCTCTTCATTGTGAGGCCAATGTGCTAACCAGTCCTCCACCGTGCCATTACTTGCTGACCCACCGCCTGAAAATTTATCGCAGCCCACCTTTTTTGACGTTGAAGATCCGTACAATGATGACCTTGCACGATCAGTTTACCGAAAAAAAATAAGCTAAATTAATAATAAAAACAACACTATTGATAAAAAGGGCAAAAAAAAAAAACTGACAAATAATTGGCTCGTGGAAAACCTGTGAGCTATATAACCAAACAATTTATCCCAGCAGGGTCTGGCATACACACACACATGCACACACACTCTCTTTCTCTCTCCCCCCTTTGGTGCTGTAAGGCACAAAAGGGTGTGAAAGCAGCAGCTGCCCCCCTCAATTACAGTATCTCCCATATTTTTTGCAATCACACCTTAGTTCAGATTTCAGCCACACACAAACCTACAGAGCCTGCACATCATACCCGGATGACTGAGTTTCTATCCAACAGACATCTGGTTTGGGGCAAAGAGGCTTGTGATTGTCATGGAGGTACAGTATATCATTATATGCACGGTGTGCTGTGTTGGTCATCTCAGACATGACACACTATAAAAGCTGTCAGCTTTATATATATAGATATATATATATATATATATATATATATATATATTTCTTGGCACATGTGCGGCCCATCGAGTTCAATAATGTTTGTCGTGTATTCTCTTTCGGACTCGTTTCCCTTGTCTCCACAATTCGTTTCTGAAACAGTTGGTTTGATGGAGCCTTCTTCTTGCACCTGCTGGCAATTTACTCTTGCGAGTATTAAGGTGCAGCTTTAGCGAAAGGAAAATGCCCAGAATAATACTTGTCGCCATTGTCGCTCATTTGCTTTGCTAGTTGCCACTTGGTATTTGCTGTTTGTTTGGTTTTATTATTTTCACTTTTCGGAACTTGATGTGGGTTAGAGTTTGTTTTTTTGTTCATCACGTTCTTGTGTTTTTCTACTTGATGTTGACATACGCATTTGGTTCAATAATATACTGATTGCTCATCGTTTGTGGAGTCTGCTCTGTGATCCATCCTCCATCCTTTTCCAACTGGAACACTTTTTGCAGCACATGCAGTCAGCCAATTGTCCCACAGGTCCAAAGATAATGAATGCAATAAAAAAAAAATAAAAAAAAATCCCCCTGCTTATTTTATTACAGCTCATTCAGAGCCTTCATACCCTCCCAATTACAGAGGTGTCTCTGCATCAGATTAATCCTTTAACTCACTGTGGCTCAAAAATTAAAAAAAAACTGTAATTAGTCAACGTGGGGTATTTGACTTGTTGAAATTCTGACACAGTTTTCATATTCGACTATGCGTTCCATTCCCTTGTGTTCATTATTTTAGTCTGAAAAAGGGAGAGAAGACAGAAACACAAGACTCTCCGGGAGAGTTCATGCCATGCATTTATTTTCGCACAGTGACATCCCTCACATGATCACGTTTTATGTCAATTATAATGTATTCACAAAGCAGACCTAGCTTGAAAACATAATTACAGGCCATCCACACATACACAAAGCTCTAGTTGTTATGCTAGTCGCTCATCAGTCATTGACGTAGCAATCTTTTGTGTATTTAAACTTTCAAAGGAACATTTGTACAGTTTCCCCTTTTCGCCGCCACATTTAACAGCTCCAGCACTTTCTCAAAAGAAATGTCTCAACGGTGCCTCTGTCACAGTTGTTCAATACCTTCTTGCACTCTTGAGGCGCATTTCATCGCAGATGTTTCCAAAATGTAGCACAACAGGAACAAATAGAATTCATGGCAATATATACGTGTCACAGACTGGGTCAACTCCTTAAAACTACATTGGAAAAAAAAAAAAACAAAAACAAAGATTTATGGATTAGAGTGAAGATAAAACAGTGTACATCTGAGGATACATGAATAAATATCGCTTTGTAATGCATTTAGAATAAATTCGACTAGTTTGTAGAGCAGCTCTATAACACATATTTCTGTTGGATGTATGTTCCTCTTGCCTGCAAGGTAAATGTCCTCACAGTTGCCTATCCATGATAAAAGTGTGCCCAAAAAGCGGATCTTTTGCAATGTGCTTCAGGGTGGTGTGATGGTGTGATTAATGATGTGATAGCAAATGAACACAACGCCGTTACAGTAGCATGGAACTCTCATAAAGACATCAAGAGGCCCAAAGGAATTAATGCTTGAAGAGTAACAGCCTGTCAAAGTAATGCACCCGCACGGAGAGGTTAGTTCTATCCGGTGGGCCATCGACTTGAGTGTTTGTCATTTAAAAAAAGCGCGAGCGGCCAAACAGTGCATCTACTTCTTACTGCCTCCCTTCCTCATCCTTCCCACCTGCTGTCACTCACATTCATGTTGTGTTGTGGTGTTGTTTTTGTTGGCTTCACACTGGGGAGGCCCAGATGCTTGACACGCTGTCTCTTCTTTCTTCATCCGGCAGTCTTATCCACCGGTGTCATCGGGTTTTTGCTCAACACCTTGCAGATGCGAAGGTACATCCTCGCCCCACCCCTACTCCCACTTTGTCTGCCGGGTACGGCGCCAGGGTCCTGAACTATAGGGGAAGACGGATGTGCATGGCCGTGCTATTGGGACGTGCGGCCAAGATGTAGATGGAACTCTCCCTGAGAAAGTCTGCCCACGACGTTGGCCTATTGAACATAAGACAATATTAAAAAGGCATTACTGGCTCACTGCTTTGCTGAATGACATGCCTCTTCATTTCCAGCTCATTTGCTCGTGCCGGCATTGACAATTACAATGGGATTAAAGTGCATCGATCTAAATTGAATAATGGTTTGTGAGGGCTTAATTATTTCCAGATTCTTAAAACGATGTCTAAAGTTCTGAGTTATGCTTTATACAACAAAGTCAATTCGATTTCAAATAAAACACCGCAGAGCCTTTTTGAATCTGAGAGCTACTTCCTGGCGACTGATTAGTCCAAAAAACGACTCATTTTATGCATACTTCTGAAATAACACATTACCTTTAACCTCATGTGGGGTTAAGTTAATGTCAATATTTCTCAAATGTGGGCTTGTGGGGCCCTTTGAGACTCTTTTGTGATTCAGGGCGATATAAATTTGACTTAACCCTTTAATGCCTGACCCATCAAGGAATAGCCAGAAAAATCAGATTTTTGGGAACTGAGATGTTCATTAACCCTTATAACAAAATCCACAAAAATATATTTGCCGTATTATTTTGTTTTAGATATTTGTTGTATCACATTGATAAACATTATGTAGATTACATCAAAAACTGAAAATTTGGAGAAAATCATATTTTAAACCTGCAGTATCAAATTTGATACAGATGATTTAATGTACTACAAAGAATGAGTCACATAAGATAAGCCTTTATTTGTCCCGCAATGGGGAAATAATGAAACTGCATGTATCAAATATGATACAAATGGCATTATAGGGTTTAACTTCATATTATGTGTGACTAAACATTCCGAAAAAATCACAATGTCCTATCGCAGATGATCTATTTTCAGAACAGGCCCCTATTCATGTGGTCATCGCTGCTGACCCCAGCTAGAGATGTTGCTAAAATGTGTCGGCTTATTTTTTTTTAAATGTTTCAAAAAAAAAAAACGGTGGATTTCTGGTCGTCTGAGTTTTCATCCAAACATGAAATAACCAAAGCTTCGTTTAAACGTTTATCGCATCTTACCACATTTTAGTGGTGAATAAAGAAAAAATAGTTGCTCGTTGAGCCCCTTTGAAATATCCGTCATTGAATAAAAATCAAATCAGTGAAAAAACAAAAAAAAAAACAAAACAAAACTCTTCTTGTGGAGTAGCTATTCTTAGTGTCAGTCTTTTTTGCTTGTTTTTTTTCTCTCCAGATCATCATGACAAGTCTGCCCTCTTTTTCTTCTGTGATTTGTCATATGCTACCAGTTAAAAGTCGGATTTTGACTGTGTGTCAAAATGCTCCGGAGTGAATATTTAGCGTGATAACTTGCTGAATAGTGCAGCGCTCTGCTCCATCGCACTGACATCTGCAATGTGACAGTTTGGTAACATTAATTAGATTTATGAGAGGGGGGAAAAAATAGAACCAAGTTCACTGTGATACACTGCAGCCCTGCAAAAATGAATAAACATTGTGAAATTATTTTTCTCACACTATCAGAGCAAAACATAATCGTCCTCAGCTTGTTTTGTTACTCACTGGTGATAAAATACTTATCAACAGGCTGTCGTTATCTGTATGTGCACGATTAAGTATTTCTTACAGTTCACAAAACTGAAAGAGTACAAACCGAATGTCATCAGTCTTGCTTTGTTCACTGCTGGAGCTGGCCGGGCTGCTCTCACAAATGGGCCCAACGTGACTTATACTTGTGTCGACAAGAAAAACAACACACACACACACACACACACACACACACACACACACACACACACACACACACACACACACACAGAAAAGGGATTATTACACATGGGCACGGTGACAAAGCATTGCTTTACACTGACTGACACAATTAGAGTTAAAAGGGAAAAAAAAATGTAATTGTAGCATCATTTCATGTAAACTGTAAATACTATTTTGTTGTGGCTAAATTGTTTAAAAATGTGGCCAGGATTCATTTCATCAAGTTTGGCTAACATTTGTGGTAAACGCTTACAAAATTGCAAGCAGAAATAGTGTTTGCATTGTAGAATTCTATTATTTTTTAATTACCAGTACCGTATTTTCCACACTAAAAGGCGCACTGGATTATGAGGCGCACCTTCAATGAATGGCCTATTTTGTAATTTTTTTCAAACATTGGGCGCACCGCTTTATATGACGCAATCGACAATTCATCCACAAGATGGAGCTACGCTCAACGAAACACAAACAGAACGATCAGATGTCAGTAAAACTTAATTTATAAAGCAGCGACATAGTTCACTTAACCAAAAGCATGTTATAACATGACTCATTAACGTTGAACCTTCTTGCCGCTGCATTTTTTCCGTGTTCAACTGTGTAACCGATCGCCTTAAGTTTGAACTCTGCGTTGTCAGCATCTCTCGAGCAAGGAGCCATTTTAGGGTTGAAATATTACCGTAATGACCATATACAAGGCGCATCGGATTTTAAGGTGTGCTGTGAGCTTTTAAGAAAATGGAAGGCTTTTAGGTGCACCTTTCAGTGCAGAAAATACGGCATATAAAAGATTGAGATGAACACCATTACAAGGGATTGTTGTAATTTGAGACGCCCCTGTCCTTTATTTTAGATCCAGCTGTCACGGGTATTTGTAGATCTAAGATAGCGCAGTGGTAAAGCCATACTTATAGTAAATATAAGCATGTGAAACGATATAGGCCATAAACAACGTAACCTAAAAAGGCCCTACATCTGTACCACTTTAACCCCGTTACCCGTCTTATTTTTAAATCAGACGTAACCTGAATTTGTACACAGGTCGAAACGTGCCATACTCTATCACTAGCCTTTGCTAATGCCGTAGTAAAGTCATAATTATGGCCTTTATTTGGATTTATATGAAAAAAAATATATTGCATGATGTTAAATGCATCATGAAATGAATGTGCCTTTTGCCCCACGTGAAGACATATTCTTATGCAGCATAGCGTTGATAAAATCAAGATGTATTGTCTGTTGTCGGTATTTACCTGGGTTATTTTTTTCACTTTGGCTTTTGTTTACTTTGTCAATGTTATCTTTCGGTCAAAGTCCCAAATATTCCTTAGTATGCCAAACCAGGTTATATAAATACAACAAGATAGCTCTCTTATTTTTCACTGAGTACCCAAACAGTCTCCCACATATAAGTATGAGTCACCACAAGTCTGAATCGTCTGACCTTTCAATAAAAAAAAAAATACAAAAAAAATACAAAAAGCAAACTCCATTGCAATATCTCAAAGCGCCTGTGCAAAACAAAAACTGATGGTACTTTTTGGGTAATTAATGGATTAGTGTGATTTGTCGAACAAACGTCGCACTCACACACACACACTCTATTTAGAGCAGTAGTTCTTAACCTTGTTGGAGGTACCGAACCCAACCAGTTCAGATGCACGTTCACCGAACCCTTCATTAGTGAAAAATAAAAATATGATTTTTTTTACAAATTCGAGACATTAAAAAAACACATTTATTAAATAAAATTACATGTCATAATTATAGGTTTTTCAAATTGTATGATGTATTATCATGACAGTCACTCGGTGACTACTGAGCGAATTAAATTTCCCACCGCACTGATTGGACAAGCAATGTAATGTGATCATCTGCAGCCAGCGATGGCCAAGCGGGCGTGTCATAACTAATTGACATCTCTAGTCGGGTGCGTCTTAACTTCCATGGCAGGGGCTCCGTCGAAGCCCTGAGACCGATTCACCGAACCCTTGGGGTTGGATCGAAGCCAGGTTAAGAAGCACTGATTTAGAGTGTCCACTTTCATTATAGATGGGGCTTTTAATTCACATGTTTTGAGGCAATCTATGAACCTTAAGGAAGAGAAGAAGAGCTCATCATGTGAAGTGCTCACACTCCTCGCAATCAACATAATTCCAGGGGTTGCTTTAGTCCCTTATTGCAGCATTCTGGTCAAGAGTCTCATCTGAGCGTGCATGATAAGTATTGCAGAGGGTACTTCTGGGTGTCGAAGTAATCGAAAGGAGATGAGCCATGCACATTGTTGAGTCACACTCACCCGCAATTCATAGGAGCGCAGAGTCCCATGAGTCTGTGTGGTTGGTGTGGCACATGATGAGCAGGTGAGCAGGATGGAATGGTGCATGCGAAATAACACATTAGAAGATGCGGATGAAGCACATGTAGTTTGTCTCAGTGGTGGACGTGTCAGTAACCGAGAAGTGATTTCAAGTATTTATAAAGACAATTAAATAAGATCTCTCATGAGAGTAAGTATAATATTTTCATTTTCGATCTTGTTAATAAGACATGAACTGGTATATCAGAGCACAAAATAACGTATCATTTTTTTGTTTGTTTTTTTTTTTCCACCACTGACACAAATACAATAGTATGGCAAACAGCAGAGATGGGCACTTTACCCTATTTTGTCGGTCCGTCCTCCGTCCGTGACCTGGGTACCCTTCCGTCATCGTCCCTCCGTCCTTATTCATATAATAATCGTCCTCCGCCCCTGTTCGTCATCGTGCTTTTAAAGCGCTTCCCTTCCAGTCCACCCTCCCTCCACCGAAAAAAAAAAAGTGTCTGTGTCCTTGTATGACACCGTGGGAGAGAAGCATGGCAGGGGGCAATTAACATTCATTATAGACTTCCAAAGAGTTTATGGCTCCAATGGAATCTTGGATCAAACAGTTCAAATGCCTCTTATGTTGCAGACACGAATGTAATATGTCCTTTCTCACTTGTCGTACAGTGATGCAACATGACAGTCTAAACCCGTCATGTAGGAATTTAAACGTTTCCTAATGTGCCAAAACTGCGATCGATGGTCACCAAAATTTATGTTGACATCTTTACTTAATGCTCCTATCAACGTCTGAAAATATTAGAATGATCGCCCAAGTGTTTTCAGGTGTTTTCCTCTTCACAGAGGAGCTCACCATCAAGATAATGTCATTTCCTGAGATAAACATGTCATCCATAAAATACAAAATACCAGACATGTCTTGCAACAGTACGCAATGCCAAACTTTGAAAAATGTGCAGGACTCTCGCATGCAAACAGTGACATATAAGATAAGATAAGAAAACCTTTATTAGTCTCGCAATGGAGAAATTCCCAATACACAGCAGCAAAGTTATGAAAGGAAGAAGTAGAACAACAAAATATAGGTTTTTTTTTTTATCGCATATAGGTCTCCCTTACTGAACCTGACTTTCAGTAACGTCATAATTGGCTGTTTCAGATAAGACCATCAGGCAAACAAAAATGACATGACTCTTTCTTTATGTATTTAATGTCTTAGTGAACATTAGTATTTCACAACACAAAAATAGTTACTCTGATCAAATAAAATAATGATAACATAAACCATCAGCATGGTGGGCGGGTACCGAGATACTGTACATACAACACAGCCAGCTTTCTTCACCGGCTGCATTGAGCGTTAATGTGAAATGGGTGTCTGTAGGCACTTTGTTATGTTCTATGACTGTACACTAGGTGGCAGTGTTGCTATACAAATACTGTTGAGATGAAAAAGTAAATACAGTGTTTGGCTACACTCTGGCTTTGTTATTTGGCCTCCTGACACCACATACTTAACCCAGTTAGGGACGGACTGTTCTGTCCGAGGGACGGAATGCAAACAGTCAACCAATTAGAGACCATCAAATGTTATACTCATACATATGCTCAGCTGTCTGATCATGTCACCGTGGATCTTAATGTGATAAATGCGCAGTCGTCAGCCACAAATGCAGAGTTCATGTTGCACAATATCGAACGTGTTTCCTGAAAGTGCTTTGAGTCAACTGAATGAAGAATCGATAGAGTAGGGATGAATGCAACAAAGCCTATCTGTACTGCCGTGTCCAGTCCAGTCAAGTTATTCATTAAATGCACATTAAAAAAAGGGTCGGCTGCTTTATGGCTTTGTAGTTTCGCTGGTCTATGTTGTAATGTGCTATGTGTTTTAATATAGCCCAATTAAATAAACCATCGACACCTCCATCTCTGACCAAAGCCTGACTGAATGACTGACAAATTCATGACCGGCTGCTTGCTGTGTTGGTCCTCTTGTTTTGTTTTGAGACCTGTCCAATTCCTTTTCTTTCATTTTTTTAGTTGATAAGTGGATGTAAATAATCTGGCAAAGGAAACCACGGAAGCTATGTGTCCCCAACGACACAGTGAGGCTGCAGAGTGTGTCCACCTGTGTTTGGCAACACACCACGGTTAGACCTTCTATTCTTGTCATAGTGCACTGTGTCTTTTATAATACAGTATCCATTTTCCGATCCGCTTTATCCACGCAAGGGTCGTGGGGGGTGCTGGAGCCTATCCCAGCCGTCTTCGAGCAGTAGGCGAGGGACACCCTGAACTGGTTGCCAGCCAATCGCAGGGCACACAGAGACGAACAACCATCCGCGCTCACACTCACACCTAGGGACAATTTAGAGTGTTCAATCAGCCTGCCATGCATGTTTTTGGAATGTGGGAGGAAACCGGAGTACCCGGGGAAAACCCACTCAGGCCTGGGGAGAACATGCACACTCCACACAGGAAGGCCGGAGCCGGGATCGAACCCGTGACCACTGCACTGTAAGGTCGACACGCTCACCACCGGGCCGCCTCTTTTATAATAAAAATGAAAATAAAATTAGAGGCATATAATGGAGCTGGACAGGGTTGATTGTTTCCAAAGATTTTTTTAATATATATTACACTGTCAGGTCGTTTAGACAAGCTGCAGCATATATGAAAGTTTTTGTTTATTATTTTAGCTTTTTTTTTAACCTTCTTGACACTAACAACTCATGTTGGCGTTTGATGCCATCACTTATTCTTCCTTCTTTGCATTGTAATCACTGATTTCAGAGTTTCCACGGAAATCGAAAAAAAAAAGGCAAATCAAACAGCATTTTTGATACTTTGTGTATGATGTCCTATTACATTTTTGGAGAACAATTTTCATAAAGGAGAAGCATGTCGTCATCTAACCTTGTAGAGGAATTGCGGAGATGGCCATAAAAACAAGTGAGCCATGCTGAATCGAAAGCATAGACTGTGGACTCAGGTCTTGGGCTATTTGTCACGCTGAGTCATTTGTGGCAGCCTGTAACCTTAATAGTGCTGATGATTTTTCGAATGGATGTTCATGTTCACCTCTTGACATTGGTTCAAAAAAATGAAATGGTGGTCGATGATGTCCAAACAAATTAACTGCAGTGATGGCTATATACTGTATTTTCAATCCCATGGGACATTGAAGCTCACAAAAACCACCACTGTTTCAAGTATATTATTGGGGTGTACTTGTCTTTCTGTTAAATGGCTTTTTATAGATGAAAAATGATCACACTCAATTAAACGGACATATAGGCAGACATCACAACTCCAACGTTTGTTGTTGTTGTTTGTTGTTGAACATGAAAGTAGTGCTGTACGTGGGACAACACTAACAACTCAGAAGTCCCGTGTGCACTAAAGACTGTCCGAGTATATACACAACTCTAAACAGTGATGTCAGCATAAATGCTAGTCGTAACACAAAGAGGTTGTTCAATTAGGCTGCTCCGCCAATCTTACAGACCAGACCGAGGCCAGACCTAAAATAATGTTTTTTTTTATTATTACCAGCGTTGGTGTTTTGAGTCTTAAAAGTGAATTGCTTGCTTGTTTTTCTGAATTAGATCACTCAATATCTTCAAAGCTCAGCTGGACGTCATGTCAATCAGAGAATTTGTGTTGGGTGCTCGCGTTGATATTTCCTGCCAGCATGATTGCATGATTACATGATGAGATGTTTTCTTATCAACTATCTCCCGGTTTAAACATCCTGGAAATGACTGTGCTTTTGTATTTTTGTAAGAATGAGGCAAAATGAATTGATTGAGTGCTAGGACGAAGTTTGATACGGTCACTAATTTAATTTAATTTTGTATCTTTTAACAAAACAAGTGAATGTGAAACACACTGAAGTTGAAACTAATGATACATTTGCCAATAAGCAAGGTTGTTAGAATTCACGAATGTTAAGTAGTACAGTAAGAACACTGCATATTTAGGAGTCATCTTCGAACAGAGGCCTACTGGCACCAAAATATTTAATTGTAAGATGAAAGACTTGGGTCTCCAGCAACTAGTCAAAGTTTGCATTGAAAATGAACCATTTAGAAAATATCGGCCGTGTGCGGTAGCTCTCATTTTGTGCACTCACCTCACATTGCAGGATTGCGAGTCTTTGCTAAGCTTGTTGAACCAGGACTGCTGGGCCTGACGACATTCTGCTCTTGTGATCAAGCCATCCTCATCCAAATCCAGACCCAGGAACACTAACCGAGCCGCGTCTCTTTCCTTTGCGGTCAGCAGGCGCACAAGTGAATTCTAGGGAAAGCAAGTCGTATCCGGAGTCACATAATGACATTTGAGACGTGTATGCAGGCTCAGAGGTTACCAGGTGAAAACAAGGTCTGATCCAGTTTAAGCATTCGCTAGTAACTGAAATATAACAAAAAAAAAAAAAAATCCACCGTTCCCTCCTTTTTTTTTTTTTTTAAACTGTGTGGGAGCTGGAGTTTATCTGAGCTGACTTCCAGTCAATCAGTAGGCAACATTCCAGATACATTCCATCAGGCCATTCCCATCTCACACCTCCAGTCATTGAGGTGGTTTTCCTCACTGGACCACGACACGACCAAAAAAATTCAACTCATTTGATCTCCAAAAACATCCATCCATTTTCTGATCCGCTTTATCCTCACTGGGGTCACGGGCCGTGCTGGAGCCTATCCCAGCTGTCTTCGGGCAGTAGGTGGGGCACACCCTGAACCGGTTGTCAGCCAATCGCAGGACACACAGAGACAAGCAACCAGCCGTGCCCTAGGGACAATTTGGAGTTTTCAATCAGCCTGCCATGCATGTTTTTGGAATATGGGAGGAAACCGGAGTACCCGGAGAAAACCCACGCAGGCCTGGGAAGAACACACGACCTCTGCACTGTGAGGAGCAGAGGACGCGCTAACCACTGGACCACCTGGCTGCCCTCTCCTAAAAAAGAGTTATTCTAATAAACACCAATGGTAATGGCCCAGAACTGTGAGTGGAACAGCACGAACAAGTAGACTTTAACAATGAAATTCATCAATCCCGAATGGATTTAACTTTCTTTACCTCAGTACGAAACTTTCTCAAAACTGCCAAGGATTCAAAGTAGAGAAAGTCCGACCACTCAATGTGACCCTTTTTGTCGGGATCCAGGGCCGCAAACTGGGCAAGGACCTCTTCCTCTTGCTCGTCGGTCAGGTCTTTATCAAACTGCTGCTTGGATACAAAGTGGTGGTACTGCAGCAACTCGTCTGATACCAGGCACGACTCTACAGTGACAAGCGACAATTAATGACATTGTCTACACCTTCATTAGTCACTGACAACATTTCTCTGAATACAATGAACTTCCCATGAGACATTTCAGACAAAGGAAAAGCTTCCCTCTCCCCCGCTGCTCCATAAAATAATACTACAGGTTTTTAAGGATAATGAGACTGAGGGCAATTAAAGGCGCTGTTTGAATGTAATATATGTATATATATGAATAAATGATCGCAGAAAATAATATATTTTGAGAGAAATCTTCCTCATTCCCCTTACAGCAACTACAATTCTGACTCCTCAGTCTTATTAAAAAGCCGCAACTGACATCACCGCTATAAATAGGTTGTGTCACACGTACACAGAGCAGTTTTTCCAAATGCTCACCTGGGATGATCTTACACTGTTTAAATGTCTCCATAAGGCTGTACATTTCTTCGTCCGTTAACAGCAGGTTCAAATTATCCTGAAAGAAAAAGGAAAGAAAAAGAAAAAAAATTGACACATTTTTCAGATCACAGCAGTCAAAATGTGATATGATAAGACAATTACTAATAATATCGCACCATTCCAAGATAAAAAGAGGTGTAATTTATATTTAGACAAATCAAACCCCTTCACATTTAAAAAAAAACACACACAAACATGAATTTGGAAAGCAACAAGAAGACGATTTAACGCACAAGGTGTAATGAGGACTTATCTTGTGGTTTGAGTCCCTACTTTAGCACTAAATCAAGAATATGTGAGATTATTCCGAGTGGACCAAATAAAGCTTTGGCAGCAGCAAATGAAAGTGTCACAGAGAGTAATGAATGCACTGCTTGAGCTGTATTTTCAAGATGATGAAAAGAATTGGTAACATAACCTCCATTAGCCTTCAATTGTGCGATTAAATTTGGATCTTTCAGGCAGATGCAAGAAATCGGTTGCCACAAGCCAGCACCATATTGATTAAAAGGCACTGTGACTGGAATTAACCTTTGTGGAACCTCGCATGTTTTGTAACCTTTGGAGAAATGACCATGAATTGCAATCATGGAAGCTCAGCAACAAATTTCTGATTATCGTATTTTCTGCTCTATAAGGCGCACGTAACAGCATTCAATTTTCTGAAAAGCCAAAAGTGCACCAATGTGTCTTCTATATGGATCAATATTCTGATTTCTTGGTTGTAGTATTTTAAACGTGCTGTAAAGCGTTTTGTACAGCCGCAGCGGTTGTGACAGCTCTGGATAAATGAAGCTGTATCGAATTGTATTGTATTTCCTTTAGCGGAGCTCCTTCTAGTGGATGCATAACACAACTGCAGCCACTATTGTAGCATCTATTCTATGCGCCTTATAATGCGGTGCGCCATATATATCAAAACTGTTTTAAAATAGTCCATTCATTGAAGGTACACCTTACACTCCGAAGCACCTTATAGTTCAGAAAATACAATAGTTCGATTTTCAACATTCAACTCTGATTCCACAAACCATCAACAAATCACAGAAAGAAATGTAAATAAAAATCTGAATAGAGCTCGATATATCCCTCAGATACATGTCAGAATAAAGTTTTCATTTTCAAAGATATGAAGTACTTCACTGGAACACTATTGTTATGTTCTCACAATTACATCCGTGTCGTGTCTCTGTTTTGTTTTATTTTGTTTTCTCACAAAAGTGATGTGTTGTGCAGTAGTCCAGGTCATGTGCAAGCGTTTTTTTTCTTTTAATTTCAAGGCTATGAAAGGAGTCGCTTTGATTGGTTGTGATTATTCCCAGGGTGGCGCAGCTCTCCCTCTTGCAGCTTGACAACAAATGAAAACTTGCATTTAATGCAGTCAGTGTTTGACTTTATATAAATTATCTGGAAACTGCTTTCCTTGTTCTTTTCACTTTGCCAGACAGTTCCTCCTAATCTTTAATCCACAGGATCACAACCACTCAGTTGTTGCGGCCAGTGAAACTGTGCCTGGAGAACAATAAATATCAGTCTCAAATACAGTATGTCAATATATAAACAGTAAATAAGAGTCACATAAAATACATCCAGTATATATATTTCAAATCAGATTAAAAAGTGTCAAATTATATTTGAAAAGCAGCCAAGGAAAAATTATAATATATAAAAATCATAATATTGGAAACAAACATTTTAATTTCATTCTGGCAGCTCACAGAAAGGAGAAAAGAGTACCAGTGTCAGAAAAATAGGAAACATATTTTACCACTAAAAAATTACTACTCCGATAAAAGAATTACATAACATTTGTTTCAAGGCTGATTTTGAAGTAAATCACGTTACTTTTGACCACTTTTCACTTAGAATGCTAAAAATGACCTTAACCTTTGCTTCAAAGTGGCTCTTGGAATTCAGTGGCCACCGAGTCTACATTTGAAGGTCAATTAAATCATAACAAACAAACAAACAAATATAATGTAACATCCTCCAACTGGGGTCTTTTCCATTTTCTCCAGGATGCATTGCTACCATGTTTCATGGCCTCCCAAATCCCAAGATGCATGTCGCTACAAAATATGTCAACTTATATTTCACTATAACATCACAAATGCCCCCCTTATTGTTTTTTTAAGTCATTTGAGCATCTCATGCCTGATCCTTTGTAGATTCTTCAAATTTCTCCTGAATGCTAGCATCTCCCATTTACTAGAATTGGCAAGTTTTCGTCTCTGTAGCAAAGGCTGGATCCCTCCTAAGGTTGCTGCCTTCGATTTTGGAAATGGTGTGATGATGATTACTGACTGCAATTCATCTAAACATGGAGCAGTCTGCTTTGAGGCTTGGTGTAAACATCCACATTGAAGGAAACCCAATCTAAAGGAACAGACAACAACTGACATCGAAGAGCGTTCTCACTCTCTGTCAATGAGACACAAACGTATTCCGGTCTGCATTCCTCTCCCAGTGAAGTATGCAACAAAAAAGACAGAGGACCTTTCAGGGTCCTTTCTCAGAGTGGCCGACAGCCCCCCTAAACCGCCTCTCGCAGTGTGTTTGGCATTCAGTTTAATTTCCCAGTGCTGATGGAGCACAGCAAAGCCTCCACTTTACCGTGAAGGGTTCTTGAGCAAAAACAGTCTTTGGGCACTTACAGGGATTAAAACAGACGCCATAATTTTTCTAGCATGGTCGGCAAAGACGCTTCTTTCTGCATCCTGCCTGAATATTTGTTTGACTGCAAAAAACAAACAAACAAAAATACTTTACTTTCAAAGTTCAGTCTTTGCAGAGGTGTGCCATAAGAGCTAAGGAAGAATAAGTTTGGTTTAAGTCAAGTCAAGTACAACTTTACTGTCAAATTCGCTGTATGTGCAACACACAGCACAGATGAAATTTCTTTCCTCTCAACCAGACAACAAGAGGAGCCGCTGCGGGTGCCCGCGTCACCATCAAAAGAACAGTTAACATAAAATGACAATACAACACAACACATAAGACACAGACGACTACTCGTGCAATCTTAACCACTTTTCCTGCATACACTTTTTTGTTTGAAGCAGTTATAGATGAAAGAGGAGTGAATCAAAGTGTCCAAGTTAAAGGAATTGATTAACTTGTCACTGTTCATTGTGATCGTATTCGGGTCAAGTGTAATGACCTATCAGATGAAGCTCTTATGTGGGGAGAAAAAAAGCCCACCCTGTGTGGGCCTCACATTATGTTATGCACCACTGCCATCTACAGGATTGGAGTGGAACAGTTTAACCCATTAAATTAAGATTCCACCTTCATAACTGAGCTGCCATCCAATAAAATACGATAAAATTGACCTAAATTTTGACTGTATGTGGAGCATGTTGCATGTTGGTTGGGAATATTACATAGCGTGGGTGCGTGCCGACATCATATTTGATCTTGCTTCATGAATCCACTGGCCCATTCCTTTATACGTACATCAAGTCCTTGTGCTTGCATAGTCGACAAGGACGCAAAGAATACACAAAAATGTCATGTATTCTTCGTGTCCTTCTTCATAGAAACCCTTTTCAGAAGAACAAATCACCACTTACACAATAGTAGCAACTCCAGCCGGTAACTGTGTGAGCTGTGTCCCTCATCTCCTGCAAGGCCTCGGCACGCAGGTAGCCCAGCTCCCTCAGGCAGCCATCATGGAAAACTCGAGTGCAGATCCTGCACGGGTATAGGTCGTCGGCGGTCCAGACCTCACACACGTCACACATCTCATCGCTCTTCGGCTGTGATTGAACGAGAAATGCCTTGTGAAATTGTGACTTTGATTTGGAAACATGGATTCACACGACACTGTGTGGAAGCAAAATGTCAGATATTTTCTAGTTTGGTCTCTAGTGAGGATAGGATCGTATCAATATGTACAATCAATTATACAGTTCATTATAATACTTACTAGGATACAGTATTTGTGAATGCCATTCCCTCCCCAGACATTATCTCTGAATGTCCTGAATTCCTCTCTCCGTGCCAGTGTCCTATTGAGCAGTTTATTGCTGCCCACGGGAGGTGTCTGATAGTAGATGTGCAAGTGCAGTGTTGCAAAAACTTGTGCTCAAGGACGTTATGTTTTTAAAAGAAACAGATGAGCTAGGTCATGTGTAGATGAGAAAAATATGTGAAATAGATCATTTGAACTATATATATATATATATATATATATATATATATATATATATATATGTATATATTATTTTTTTTAATTATTATTTTTTTAAAAATATTAGTATAACTGATTTTGTTATAACCAACTGAAACATGAATACAATAAGGGAAAAAAATTGTAATTTATATTACTGATGTCGAGTGGAACCCCCGTAACAATTTGTCTTTTCAGAAATCTAACCCCCCCCAAAAAAAAAAAAAAAAAAAAAAAACATCGTGTTCAGGGTCTCGGGGGTGTGGAGCTTATCTCAGTCATTCGCAGGCACACGTAGTGACCAACCACGACCATTCACTCCATTCACACCGTCACCAAGTGCAAACTGAACCCACACTGCCTGCAGGCAAATTTACCATGATGCCACCAGTGACTACACAAAATCAATTAACCAATTATTTAATGAGATAAATGAATAACAAAATCTATTTTTTAAAAACATTCATTTGGATTAACCCATTTTTGACAAATTTGACAAGCTTAATCTAACAAAGATGCGACTCCTCAGTGGGCCGAATTAAAGACTGAAGCAGGCCGTTTGTGGCCCCAGGGCCATACTTTACGTACTGACAAATGTTCTTGAAAATGGGTGGAACGCAATCAAAAATAATTCAATGTTCAATGACCTCTGGTCATTGGGTCCATCCAGCAGAACTGCAGTCAGTCTTCTGTTTTGCTTTTTTTGGAACTGTGTGTAGTTTATTTCTTCAATTTTTTTTTTTTTTTTTTTTGTGCCCAAGTCAAGTTAAGTAGTCTACCTGCCCTGCCTGAATAACAGCAGAGCATCTGAAAAAGATAAAATGGTTAGGGTTTAATACAATTTGTTCGATGGCTAATTTGAGGAATGGTGTGTTCCTTTGTCCATTTCCTATTTCCTCCATTAACATGCAAACGCCACTGCTGTCTCGCAAGTGAAAATAACCACATGGTGCTCGGCCATTTAACACCATAAATAAAGCTCCGAACCTGTTTTATCGCTTCTCAAATGCTCCAGCGCCATTTTTAGGGCTTTGACTGCATCACCTATGACTCCTCTTGTTGTGCTCCTACTCTCAAGAATAACGATGCTGCTGTCCTCATTAAAATGGCATCTAATATTTTACTGACTGCGATTGTACAGGAGGAGATTTAAAAAAAGACGTGACTGCAAAAATCATTTGGTAACTATGGGAACACACATGGCCATCAATATGTGAGCGCTGGGATTTCTGTTGAGTTACGAGCCAGTCAAGCTGCCGCTGAAAGGTGTCGTGTTTTGGGTTCTGATGTCGGAACATTGGCTTGTGGATGATTTTTCTCTCAGTCATCCTTCGCATAACTGAGCTGCACCGCAATAGTACAAATATGCCAAATTGACTGCAAGTCTGTTTGGATTTAACGACTGTAGCTTTGAAGACCGGAGGTGGCCACTTCAAGACTCGCTACTAACCAAAATGTGGGCAATTGCAACCGATTTTTATTTTTTTTCGCACTGTTGAGGTGCCAGTGAGTGATGCGCCAAATTTTCAAGCCTCACACTTGGCGCAGCCACATGGCTCTGATATTATTGGGTCTTGTATCCACAGTGGATACAAGACCTAAAATAAGCTGAAGCTCTCGCTGACCAAAATTACATCATAAATTAATGATGATGCAATTTGAATATTCAAGTTTGAGAGTAGTAGTCATATTTAATGCATTGCAATACAAATAACAGGGGAGCAATATACTGACAAAATACCGGTCAGAAGAAAGCAGCCAACTACAGACTAATGCAATGCCAAATGTCTTGTGGTCTAGACAGGCTTCATGTGGGTAAGCTTTAATCCTTAGTCGTCTCCTTTCATAATTCTTCCTTCCTTTTGATTTGTACACGCAGAGATATTTCTCAGCCTGGTGTTTTGTCTTGAAAACGCAACACCTCCCGTGAACTCCACTGTGTTCCCACCGCGTTCCTGCATGGGGGTCACCTTGCCGAGACCCACCAAGCAACCCGCACCCTCTGCCCCCCCGATGCTCTGCGTGAAGTGCTCTTGTGCAGACACAAGTCACATGGCATGTTTGGAATGAAATGATCTTTTTGAACTTTTCAACTTTCTCATATTCTCCGAGAATGTTCGAAGAAAAGCTTGGGATTCCCTTGCTGAATCACTTCGACTTAGACGAGGAAACCGGATCATTCGCTGCTGTTGCCATGGAGACTGACGTTGTACAAATACCTCCTTAATCCTATGCCTCGAGGGATTCAATGTGTGTAAACTAAGTCATTTTGTGCTTTTATGCACTCTCTGCCAATGATCGTAACTGGCATATTGATGAGACCGATGCTGTTGGCGCGAGGTGTTACCTGTTCTTTTTTGGCCAGCTCTACTTCTAACGGCTGATCGTCATCTGCTTCCCTTTTGGGCCGCACATAAGCAGGCGGTGTGAGCTGGTGACTCTTTTCCAGATCTTCAGGCTCTACGCCTTTCCCGTCTCGTAACCTGGACCAGGCCTCCTGGTTGACCGAGGCCGAGGGACCGGACGGGCCGCTGCCGCTTTCCGTTTCCCCACCTTTGCCGTCCTCGGCGCTCTTCTCCTCATCCCCGGTTGAGGTTTGAGTCGGCACGTCGCGGTCCTCCGTGTCTCCCTCTGCCTGCTTGACAACCGCCGCGCGGTCCTTGATGCCTGACTGGAAGGCTGACACCACAGCGGTGCACTTCTGCACTTTGTCCACCGACTGCTTCTTTGACATGAGCACACCCATGGCTGCGCACAGATGGAGAGAGGAAGGAACAGGGCACACTTGCATGAGTACTCTCAGAAGGCCTGAGGGGGCTCACATCGTAAATCCATCTGTGTTCCATTCAAAAAAAAAAAAAAAATGTACACATCATCTCTGGACTATGACTCTCTACATGCCCGCTCAGAGCTTTTTCATTTCCTGTCTTTAAAGCTAAAGAAGCACATACTCATTCGTATTCTCCTGCAGCAGTACCAAATTGTCTGCCCTAGATTGCATCTATCATTTGAAAATTGACTTGAAAGAGTGAAAGAAGAGTCGTATGGGTTTCGGATGGGAATCAAAATGGAGTTATGGGGAAGTGTGTTGTTCTCAACAACCACAAGTGACCATTTCAGTCTGGAATTGTACGACAAGTCAAGCATGATGTTATTTGTATTATTTTCAGAAACCTGAGTATCACTGCCAGCTGTGTTCTTTTGTGCATTAACAAAATGTCATTGTCATTCAGAATTTAAAAAACCACCAAACAAACGTCTGGACCCGTTGACGATGTGACACGCTTCTTTATTTATTTTTTGCCATCATTCAAACATGATGTTGGTGTTGGTGAAAATACTTTTTGATGTCCGTTTTCTTCTAATTGCATTGCCTCACCGTTTATTTATTTATTTATTTATTTATTTATTTTATGCTACAGAATGCTCATGAATAAACAGTAACCAACAACATCTTACCAGTGAATGCTTCTTTGGTAAGACCGTTAGTTTTGCAGCTCACACCGTGTCTAGTACGCACAGTGCTGTATACACTGTATGTGTCGAATGTCTTTTGCTGCCTCTAGGTGCAGCATTTCCGTAATATGGCCGTGAGGAAATAATTCCATTTTCATTACTATGCATTTAGTTTATTACTTTGTCGATAGAACAATTAATACTGTATGTACTTTACACTGAATCAATCCAAATAACAGCACACGTCAATTCTCTCTGATATGTGAAATGGTTTATATTCTGCTTTAATTCATATACAGTCTCTGATGTGGCTTTAGGGGAAGAAACATAATTTGTTCTGCAGCTGAAATCTTTTGAAATGCTTGCAATTTTACAAACGATCTCCTCAACGACTGCTGACACATCACACTTGCAGCTTTGAAGGTCACGCCCAGTTCACGGTCCTCATTACTGGATAAGAACCAGCGTTAACAAGCCCAGATTGAAATCCTTTACCACAATCATTCTTCCGTTTCTCATAAATAAAGTGACACCAAGAAATAGTCCGGAGGAACTTCATTTGATGCGTTTGCTCCTCAAAGTTATTTTCAACGAGTGGTGTTCATTCCTTCTCAACGATCAGAACAGGTGAATTAACTTCCCTGGTGATGTTCAATAAATCCCAACAGAGAAACATTTTGCCCTTCTGTTTATTGAATCTTGCCGTATCCAGACACACAGATTCTATTCAATATTTAGACCATTCAGCACACTTATTTCCTATTAGTTCGTGTGGGCCTCGCAGTTCTGAGGTTCTACATTCTGTGCGAGTTTTCTCAAGGTACTCCGGCCTCCTCCCACAATCCAAGAACATGCTTTGTCGATAAACTGAAGACTCTACTTTGCCCATAGCTGTGAATGTGAGGGTGAATGCAATTGATTGTCCAAGGTATAGCAGCCGGCCTCACCCAAAGTCAACTGGGATGTCACACCTTTGGCGGTAACAGCGCTGAGAGGTGTTTGAACACTTTTCAGGCTTGGAAAATAACACTTGAAGAATGATGGCCTCCGCAAACAAATATTGAAGGAAATAAAATTCCGACATATTGCACACGCCTGTGATTGGCTGGCAACTGGTTCAGGATGTCCCCTGCCTACTGCCTGAAGACAGCTGGGATATGCTCCAGCACCATACCTCCCCCCGGTCAGAAAATGGATGGATGCTCAATTCTCTCCTCTGCTTTAACAGTGTCTTTCAAAAGTCAGCATTATTTTCTTTGTGAGGGTAGAATTGTTGTAACCCTGCTGAAATGAATCGGAGGTTGCGAGGATAGATGTCCGTCAGGTAGATGTGATTCCATTCCGTTCAGCAAAGTGGGTAGACTTTCTTCTAATTTCTACTTCTGTGAGACTACGAATTAGATTTTTTAAAAAAAAGGGCGCCGTCATGGAGTGAAGTTGAGTCGATGCTTCTTTCTTTGCTTCGAAATTCAACCCCATCCATCTTCACTCTACATAAGTGCTTGTATGAAATTGGATCTCATCTATCAGGAGTGAAATGGGAGTCATTCTTGCTCTCTTCCTCCTGGGCTACTCTAATAGCCTACAAGCCCCTCATTTGGTCCCAGGCTGCCGGTGAACTCTTGTACTTTATAGACGATTGAGGAGACAAAAGTCCATCTGTGTCACAAACATACTGACGCAGATCGAGGTACCTTAGGGATTTAAAAGAAATTAATACATACATAAAAAAAAATTCGATGACTCACTTGTGTCAAAACAAATTGATTGTCAAAACTTTATTTTATTTTATTTATTTATTTTGGTGGGCACAGTACCTCAAGAACCCATTTTGAATGTACCGCATATTTACAGCTAAATAGAAACTTTTATCATTTTTTTTTCTTTCCAGCATGTGGTCATGTCCCTTCTCTTGCTTTCCCCAAAACTTGCTGCTACGTCACACATTGTGCAGTGTGACACATACAGGAGCTCAAGGACAAGCCCTCCCTAAGGAGGGCAGTCAATTCTATTTACGATGCAACCCGGCAGACCAATAACTAACTGGCATGCACAGATTTGTGTTTGAAGATCACTGAACAATGTGACATACTGTTGCTCTTTTTTAACCCTTTCATGCCCATTGTACCCTGATAACATGATAAACTGTCCATTGTAGTAAACACTGTCCCTGAAAGGGTTCAATCTGATTGAGGAATTCATTTTCCATTTAAATGTCACTGTACATTTTTCCATAACAATCGCGCACGATGAGTCATTGAACAATGATTATGGCAGTGTTTTTGTGCTACATATGGGCTAGTTGCGATGAAGTGATCAGGGATTAGCGAAGAGTAATAGATTGATAATTGTCTAAATTGCTGGCAATTGCTGTCTATTGAGTTCACCGGGGTATAAGGCACGCCTTTTGAATACAATTAAAAAAGCGGAATGTGTTCCACACACACTATCTTACACCCTCCCGTGTGCACGCCATTGATATTTTCAAGAAGTAGGCGTTCATCAAACTCAACTAAAGCTACTGGAAATCTAAACGCTAGAAGGTATAAATCTTGACACAGAGCAGAAAGAATATATCCACCCGAGTGTTGTTGGATGTTCTATTTTTACTAAAATAGAAAATTGTGCTGAAGTAAGAGTCGGTTGATGGTTTGAAAACAATGCTGAGTTCCGCCAGTTGACTCCATTGTACTGGATGTTAGCATTCTGCCTGTGGAGTTTTTTGGGCTAATGATAATGTCCAGTTAGAGTGAACATTTTTGACTCCTAAAAAGTATGAAGCAAGAACACCTGGGCTCTCGTGTGTTACTGTTAGCTATCTGCCTAACTAAAAACAGTGTCATGTCTCTGTTTTTAGTTTGTGGTTTTGTTTCAGAGAGCGATTGTCAAACTATTCAATGGTCTTTTTCCTTGTTGTACCTTGCTTCCTCTTGTTTGTGCATTTCTCCTCAGCGAATGTTCAGTGTGCTTACTATTTACACTATGACTATTTTTTTTCTCCTGATCTTCTTGGTCTACTTTCGTTATGCATTCCTGATTCCGTTTTGCGACACGGATATGACCATTGGTTTTCTTTTCTACCGTACCAACCCTTTGTTGAGATGCTGTTATTTAATTAATTTTGTTGTCCCCTCACATTTTGCAACTTGTGTATATGTTTTTGAGAGCGCAAATAAAGTAAACAGTTTTTCGTGCATTGGTCTTGAGTCTCTTGGGAATCCTTATTTGCGGCTTGATTTGTATCTGACACACTGCCTGTCCAAAGAGGACATCATACACACAAATAATATGACGGTGGTATTATTATCACACAGGCATGCCATCAGGACTGGAAAGAGAGAAGAGAGATAGATGCCTGCCGGTCATTAGCCTCCTTGTCCTCAAAGAAATGCAAGCTGGATGGCTTTGCTTTGACGGAAAGGTCACAATTGAGAAATGCTGTAATATGTACACGGAACTATTTGGGTCCATTATACTCCTTTCTGCTTGTATGCTGTGCAGTTAAACATACTGTAAATGTGAATGTTGCTGTACATCAATTGGCTGTCCACCTAATTTTGGCATGTTCTACATGATATAATTTCATGCACCTATATTTTTATTTTGAAAGAATCTCACCATTTGTCCATTTCATGAGTCACTAATGTCTGTAGCAGGAGTGATATCATGTCAGAAGGAGGATAAGCATTTATATTCTCCGCACTGTGCAGATGGGTGATGTGATGATGGAAGTTAACCAGAATTTCCAGTTAACTTGTGAATATTAAATAGAACCTCTGTGTTTGCCAACAGTCTATTCTGACACAAATGGGTCATTGCCTCGCTTAGATACCTTCGTTTGTTAGAGTTCAGGAGCCTGACAGTTTGTCACCTCTCAAGCGTGACATCCTTCTGCCTGGTAGATGCTTAACTGACAGCTGATTTGTGACGCTCGACAACTGCAGGAACGACTCCAAAACAGTTATTTACAACAAATCCAATTGGTCAGTAGAACTATTGGATATGCCACATATCCAAAAACGATATGCCGCTAAATACCAAATATGATGATGGCAGGTCAACTCAAATGGTCGCTTTCAAAAACCTGGACAAAATGTTATTGAGCACTTAATGTGCCCTCTTGCTGGAATTTTGCATGTCCAATCCCACTGAATTGATTTAATTTTGGATATTACCTCCAACCGAGGCCCAAGTTTCTTTTCAGTATCCTCATCTTTGAAATCCCGCTATCAGGTAACGGTCTATTTTTGTTTTGACCAAGCAAATTCTAGCATCCCCTCTTCCCTGACTGTGATTTGAGCTAAGATTTTCATGTACTGTTGTTCTCCAAAAGAACCTTATTTAACTTCATAGTTTGTGTTATTTGAACACATCATTACCATGCCAAACGTGAGAACTAGATGTATTGTGTTTGCAATTTGTTGCTTTCTTTGTTATGTTTCAGAATGACCGTATTATCCGCACTATAAGGCGCACCTAAAAGCATTCGATTTTCTCATATGCTGACAGGGCGCCTTATAATCCGATGCACCTTATATATGGATCAATATTCCGATTTCTTGGACGGAGTATTTTAAATGTTCTGTGAAGCGCTTTGTTACAGCTGCTGCGGTTGTGAAAGCGGTATATAAGTAAAGCTGTGTTGTATTGTATTGTATTCCTTTTAGCATAGTGCCATCTAGTGGATGAAAAACACAACCGCAGCCACTATTTTAGCTTCTATGCACCCAAGAATGCGGTGCATCCTATACTGTATATGAAAACAGTTTTAAAATAAGCCGGCCATTCATTGAAGGTGCACCTTATACTATGAAGTGCCTTATAGTGCGGAAAATACAGTACATAAAAAGTATGTGGCTGATTTCCCTGAAACTTGATGGCAATGCAAAGGTATTATTGAGGAGTCGCCAACTGATCTTCAAATTGGCCTACTCCCACCGCACAATCACAATTGTTCCATAATTAATATATACAACGTTCAAATTCATCATAATCATTTTTTAAAAACTGACACTGGTGAGGATCGAGCGTCATCCAAAGTCATAATTTATAAAAGATTTAAAAAGGACATCTTAAGGCGCTCTCAAACTTGACATCTGTGTTCTCCTCCCCATCCCAGACGCATCTGAATGATTTACAGGCCTCGGGTTAAAAAAAGATCTAAGAGAAGGGGAGGAAGCGAGGACCACTGCTTTAGGCTGATAGATTGTGACATATCCTGACTTGAGGAATGTTATTTTCAAAGTTGCAATTTAGAATATTTTGTTGACTCTGACCCGGGATCAACGCTTTCCTTAAAAATGAATACTGTTTGTCCATTTTGTCTTCTTCTCTAACAAACCTTAGTGAGGGCAGGTTGGATTCTCATTCAGCCTCTTGAGTCCTGTCAGCAATTGATGGTGATGGTGCTCTCCGGAGAAACTTGGTTTGATTAAATATTGATAAATTAAAAAGGGAGGCGAGAGCAAAGAATTTGTCAAATCCCTCTCATTATTTTTTTGATCCTTTGAGAGACATTTTCTAGTCTCACCACATTCACCAGAGCTGGCATGTTATAATGAAATGAAATATGGCTTAATTTTTTCTATTTTTTTACAATACTATTTAGTAGCTGCAGTGTGTTGTACAATCCCACAAAGCATATCAAGGGCCACGTCATCGCCAGTGACATACCTGGGAAGTTAATTTAAAAAAACACAACTCATTTTTTTGTTTTTTTGTTTTTTTTAGCTCAAACAAACATTAAGAAATATCATGAAGTGCAGCTTGTATCATACCAATATGGTTCATGTCAATGTTGACGTTTTGCATAAAGACTGAAGTACGTGTTCAACATTGTCAAGTTTCATGATTGTTTAAGACAAATTTGGGCTTCAGTCCGGATGTGACGGCATAGTCAATATTTCATAAACCCACGCTAAGTAAAGTAGTAAAGCCCAAATTAAAATAATTCACAATACAAACAAATCATAATGGCAGTAAGTGAGCGGGCCTTTTTGTGCTTTGTGTCAAGAAGTAATTCACGTCCCTATGCGAACACAATAAATTGTATAATCATCGTTGGTATGAAACTCAATACAAAACAATCCTATGAAAAAAAAAAAGCATGGCGGTAACCAAGCCTTTTTATGCCGTGTGACAATATTCTTCTAACTAAATTCTAAACCCCTTTACATAAAAAAAAAAAAAAAAAAATGCATTTGGGACGTTTAGCCTTAAAATAATTACTTTCCATTCCCATATCGCACAAAAATTGGAGTACAGTGAAATGTCCATTTTTGTGCGGCGTCCACATGCGCGTACAGTATAGACTACCGCACAAATCTTATTATTGCACTCGATAACTGTTTATATTCTGCCATAAATATGACAAGTGCTTGTTGATAAAAAATTAAATAAAGAGTACTGACCAGTTAGTTTTTTTTTTTTTTTTCAGTTTAACATTGACCTCAGTGATAAGTGGTCTGAACATGTTCTGTTTTGACATACATGGTAGAGGCAATGTAAATTAAAGCAAAAGCATGTCATACTGTGTCCCCTTTTTGGCAGGTAAACATCACCCGGCAACACTGAAACACCACCATTGTTTTCATTTACCGCTCCATTACTTGCGAAGAAATAACAAAAGAGACTGCACAGTTGTGCACGCTTGCACATAATGTCAAATGGTTTAAAAAAAAAAATCTGCAATCTTGTTTGGGGCTAAAGTGGGCACTGATTCTCTGGCTCTACGGTCATGACTGTTGGATGTCACTGGTATGTGCTGATTAGAATCCCAACCAGCTCCCCCTTTCATTTCTTGCCTGAGAGGGAGAGAGGCTTTTTCTTTCTTTCTTTCTTTCTTTTTTCTTTTTTTTTTTTTTGTAAATGGGATCCCCCACAAAGTGTTGCTTTTCATGGGAAAAAATCCACCCCCTTTAGCCACAGAAGTGACCCACGGATCCGGGGAAGCAGAGACCTGGAACTAATTCCACTAATGAGTGTGGCCAGAACTTTCCAGTGAATGCATAAGTGGAATCATTCGCGAACATTTAAAACATGCAGTTAAACGCGTTGTTCAACATGAAGAGCTTAGTGAATTCAATTAAAGATTCTGACACAGAGTGCACTCGTCACATTCACAAAAAGCATAATTACGGCTGAATCCCCCCCCCACCCCCCACCAAAAGTTGAACACAATCTGTTCCGTTGAAATCCATGCTCTAATTTCAAAATACATTTTCCGCATTGAATAACTATTACTTCATGGCTCAAACCGTTGCAGTCAGAAAACCTTTAACTGCACCGGAATTATTATTTTGGGTAATATTTGAACATTCCTGACTGTTATCAACTTTCAAAATAAAACTAAAATAAAGTAAAACTACGTATCCGTCAAAAACTGCAAATAATCAAGCCTTTGGATCCCTGAATGAATTGTATTGCTCATATTGTAGTGAGCCTGATTCTTTCTCATGTTGCAGTTCTATAGTCATTATCCAACTTTTCCTCTTTACATTCTTCGTGGAAGCCTGCGGCGTGACTAGAAAAACACACAAAACAAAACAAAAATCCAATGAAAAAGCAAAACATGTTGAGCTCCGTGCTCAGTGAGATGAAGTCAACTACGACGTGACATCTCACACGCACTATGTCACACACCCTACGGCATGGTTTGAATACATTTTGTACGATTTTCAAGGAATACTTTTTCGATTGATTGCTGTTATTAAAAAAAAAAAAATCAAATAAAACTACCAAAACATTTCATTTGACACAGCAACTGAAATGCAAGAATGACAGAGGGATTTAAATCTCAATGCACGCGTAGTCTAAGAGACATCGCACTGGCATTCAAGCGCTGCCAGAGCCAATCATGCGTGTGTGTGCCAGCTCACAGAGTTGGACAATAAACAGCAGCGAAGGCGGATCAGACTGTGGGGATCTGTCACACGCTGAGGCAGGACTCGAAATTTGGCTCGTTTGAGCACCAGTGTGGGCGGCGAGATAAAAGCAGCGTTGAGAAGGAAGTCTGATGTCAAAAAGTAAACAATGGCTGTTTGAGATAACAAACTATTGTGTTTCCAAGAGGCAGCAGAATCCCCTCACAACGACCCATTTGTGATAAGGGCTAAGTACTCTTAAGAAGGGAGGTCATGACCTCGTAAAAAAAGAAGTCATCGCCCACTCTTTCACTCGTGGCTGTGACATGTAATTACGTGGGGGCAAATCCAAACAATCCACGCCCAAGTGCATGCTTACCTAAATATGCTTCAAGCAATCTGTATGAGACTCTGCGCTCTCTATGAATGAAAGTATATGATTGCATCTTTCGAGGTACAGTGGTATGCCCCTTGAAAAGGTAATGCCTCAACGCTTGCCTTTTACAATGGTAGGGAACTGGACACCTTGGTCCTGGGAAAAAAAATGTCTAATAATTAACCCAACTCATGATTTAAAAAAAAAAAAAAAGAGTCTATTTGTAACAGTCTTGCTCACCGCAGGATCCACAACGAAATGACTTTTCAGAGCACAACTAGCACCCTGCATTTACAATTTGTTATGTAACATGTCAAAAAAGGTGTGCGTGCGTGTGCGTGTGTGGGCTTAAGCAGCCCCGACCAAACTCACCGTTAAAGGGGAAAGAATGACGTTCAATGAGGACTTGATCACTCCGGTGCCCTTAAACTGGGACGTTCAGCATGGCAGGACTTTGGCTCGGATGAAGTCTGGGTGCCTTCTCGTGATACAGTTCTTTCTTTGCTTTCTGGTTATTTTTTCTTTTTTTTTAATTCCTTCGTCTCCCATGCACCCCCGAGAGGAGAATTATGCTAAGCAGCAGCTTGTCGCCTTCACGAGTGGGGAAAGCAGAGACTTGACTTGAAGGAGCAATGGACAGCTCCAGTGCTGAAATGCAATTGGCCTCCTTCCGCGGGCTGCTCCGCCAATGCGTGTGAGCGGCCACGCGGCGCGCCGCCGCTCGATGGCGTCAAGAGGAGAGACCTTGGCGCTGCTGACTCACAGGCAGCCAATCAAGCCGCATCTCGAATTTATAAGCATCCCATCCGGAGCCACCTCCCTCCCCGAATCTCTCCCTCCCTCGACCTCAGTGAGACATGCAGTCAAAAGCGACCGCTGAGGTTCAGCGAGTTGTGGGACGCCCTGATTGGACCGAACCACGCTACTGCGACAAACTAATGACGTTAGGGAACATGCGTTCTCAGCATCCAATTAACTCTTATCACATTTAGAGCGTGAGAGGTCTGACTGTGACTTTCTTTTCCTACTTCTTCTCTTACTCGTTTACCATGTAACAGGAGGGAGGGGGCGGGGGAGCTGAGATAAGTTCGTTTTTGCCCATTGTGCGCACAGAGCACAGGTCACATGATTTATTCATTTGTGCGAGATGTCTGCAAGAATAATTCCAAACACTGTGTCAAAGCGCATCAGTGTGCTCATCAGGTGTGCAGCGGGGAATTATTTTATTTCGCTTCATCCGTCCCACAGTTGTTTTAAATTCTGTACAAATAACATGTTTGTTCATCTGCCTATGCCAGTCATGTATCGTGACAAGCAGAGTGATTAAGGGTTCTTCCACTAGATGGCGGAAGGGAAAATTCTCCTGTGTATCCATATGTTGCAACAGAATAATAGCTGTGTTTTCAACGAAACAAGCCCAGATTTCACATTGGGTGATTTCAATATGTCAGCAAATTGAGCACGCGCGACGCTACACCGGAGCTAGGAGATGCGATAGACCTGACAGAAGTCTGGGCAGCCAGCATTCTATTTTACAATTGTTATGAATGTAAATCGGTTTTTCGAAAATGAAACAAATTCACAAGTAGCCATTCAGCTCCAATCCAATCACTGCTTCTGTTTTTGTGCTGCGCCTGTTCTGGATACCTTATGTTGTTGTTGAAAATTCTTTGGCCAAACTCAGTTAAAACATACTGTATCGGTCAAGCCCGCCCTAAGTCCCAGGAGAGAAAAAAAAATCTTGGGAGCCGTGCCTGGACTTGAGAAAAGATCATCATTATTTCAGTGTACAAAGCACCTGAATTGAACTGAATTGAACTTGGTTCATTTCAGGCAGCGATGTGCTGTGATGACGGCACAGTAAATCCGATCGGAGAGGTGCTGGTGAAATGATTGCAGGGTGACAACAACAAGGGGCCCCTGTGGGGTTGCACAAAGAAAACAGAAGGGAAAAGAAAAGAAAACATGACTGTCGCTGTCGCAGTGTCTCAAGTTCTGGCACACAGGAAAAAAAAAAGACGATGTGCTTTCAAAAAAAGGCACAGTCATGAATGGAGGTGACAGCGACATTGAGTTCAGCTTTTTTCATTAAAAAATAAATAAATAAATAAATAAAAAAGGTTGGCTTCAAAAAAATGTAGTATGAGCACACATTTTTGCTCCTCTTCCTCGTTAGAAGCAAAGCCACCATTTTCTGTCTAAATTACTCCACGTCCATGCCAGTGGAAAAAGACACCCGGCTACTACTTGCTCGGTAACTTAGCAACCAGTGCCAAATACGAGCATACATGCGCTGGGCTGCCATTGTGCTTGCACCATCCTGTGTCCTCCCCCTTGGTAAATGTCATGGAAACTAAGTGCAGTGTGAAAAGGTCTTCACAGTGGGATATGGATTCCACTGGAGAATATGCGTGTTTAACTGACATTTGGCCATCTTTTGCATGACATGGTGGGATGGCTCAGGTCATCTTACGGAGCATTGTGTGCTGTGGCTGGTTGCTTCCTTGAGTCTACCTGCATCACGAAACGCAATTCGTCCCCCAATGCCACCGCATTCGCAATTCTACAGAGCAATCAAGTGTTGCTTGTATCAAACGCTACTGCAGTGAGGTAACATTTAGCGAAGGCTCCATAGTCATGAGGGATGTTGAGTTTTTCTGCAGGATAGTGGTTCCAAAAGTATGCTGCTTGTAAGTGGCTGGCGATAGCTTTGCACAGCGTATGTCCTCACAACCTTGCAGAATGAGACGAAATCAACAACAAATCCTAGATACAATTTTGACATGTGTCCAATTTTTTTCTCAGTATTTTTACATCACATGAGCCTACTCTGTAAAATTAAATCAATGAATAAATAAATACATAAATAAAAGAAAAGAAAAGAAAAGAAAAGAAAAGAAAATAATAAGTTGCTGTTGTGAAAGTCGTCCTTCCAGCCATTCACAACAAAGAAATATGATTTTACAGAACACATTGTTCCTTGTATTGTCCCCAGACTTCACGATAAAAGTAAAAACAACTCAGCTAACTCATTTTCTCGCCATGCATGCCATTGAACTTTTTACATCTGCCGGTTTGCTCTTTCTTTTCATGCTGTATACGAGATGACTCACCCATGTGAATGTAACCGTACAGAGTTAGTATCCCCAAAGTGATTTGGACTGCAGCTACTCCATCGCCTCACCGGGCATTGCGTGCCATGGTTTATGTATGACCGGCTACATGCGCGGTGCCTCACTGTGTCATTCTTCAGCGTGCTGTGACTGAAATGGAGGCATCTTGCATTATTGATAAAGCCGTAAGTGCATGTTGACCCGCCAGCCTTAAGGTTCTTGTTGTTCAGGATTGGGAGGGAAAAAAAAAAAACTGTCACATAGGAAATATGAACTTCGACCTCTCCCCACAGACGCATCTGTATTTAAGTCAATGTGTTTTAGCGCATTGTGTTGAGGTCAGAACATTGTAGTGTTTTTTGTTTTTAACTCATTCAGTACCAGCCAATTCTGGACGAAGTCTGAAAAGACATCTAAAAACGTCTTTGGGAGTGAATGAGTTTCAACAAGCAGCCTCTAAATGAAGAATAATGAGAAATGTAAAGCGCAAAGCGTGGAAGGATTAACAAAACAGCAGGAGCCTTCATTCGGGGATATTTTAAGGGTATCACTGGAATAGTGATGGGCTCTCCACAGCGCGGCTGCACGCTTAATAGCGATCATTGTCCTTTCATCTTAGAATCATTCGGGGACGGGGGGATTTTTATTTTTATTTTTTTTCATGCACATCACGCTTGATTGTTATGTTCAATCAAGGAGCCATTGTACCTTTCACTTCGCATTCTGCCTTGTATGGCTTTCTGTTGGAAATGTCTCCATCCGAACGAACCTCCGCTTATTTCCCCACCGATCAAACCGCGTTTTAAGTGCTGAGGTAAGTGCGCATAAAAAGTACACGGTGGCAACATGTCGATCAGCCTGCGGCATTCCGCATCAGATTCGCCGTGATTGTTTACTTGTTATGACTAAGAAGCACAAATAAACATGAACAAATCGAGCGGGGCTTAAAAAAAAAAAAACGATTGCATTCTGGTCAATTGTATTTTCCTTTGAAAAGCTAATCAGTGCATGGGAAAATGGAATACGAAGTAACGGGCCAGCTAATTGCCTGGAATATGTGCTCAAGCCACTAATCACAGCCTCCAAAGGTGACAGTTTATTGACAAATTTGGGCTCCAATATGGATGTCTCAGTGCAGTGCTGGTGAGGGAGGTGTGACATAACAGGATTGGGTTTCTTTCCCGGCGGCCATCCTTTCGTAAAGGCGAGCAGCCAATAAACAGCCAAGGACGCAGGGATTAGCCGGCAGTTTTCTTTCCTTTTTAAATGAACACAAAAGCTCTCTTATCTAACTGATGTTATCAGGGTCTATTTCTTTTGTATATTTTTCTAGACAGTTTTGGTCCAGGATGGAGCCCACCTCTAGCCAAAAGTCAGCTGGGATAGTTTACAGCTCACTCCTGACCCAAAAGAGGACATTCCGTAATTTAAAAAAAAAACAAACAAAAACAGCAATAAAATGGATGAACAGATAGAACTGCATTGTGTCATCCTAACATTTTTTTCCTATTGCAGGGGTTTTACTTTTTGATGGCCAATTGTCTTTACTGTGCATTTCGAAGGCACGATTTTATGTATCGTCCTTGTTCTTGTCGCCCACCACAGCTTTAAGGACACAATGATCATATTTCCCCCTAAAGACGTTTCGTTATGTGTTCTCATCCATAATTCATTATGTATGCTAGGCTATGCGCAGAAAGGCTTAAACATGTTTCCGACATACTCTACATCATTTTCGGTGAATTGAAAGATCCAAAAACCTTCACGTCATAACACACGGCTCTCGCCCAACAATATCAGCCGATGCTACAGATGAGACGGATCAAACACCGGGTTGTTTGTGCGTAAACGTTTCTTTGAATGCTGTTGTTTCACATGAAAGGAAACTAATTACGTTGCTGCGCCGGATGGACTGAAGAGAACAATGCTTTTTGGATTCTTTGAGAGTTGGGCACGGAGAGAGAATAACACACCTTTTCATGTTCATAAGCATAGATTTTATTGATCTTGGCCAAACATTGACACGGTTTGCATTCATCTCACAACAGCGCAACTGCAAAACATACATTCAATTCTCATAAAATGTTCATAAAACTAAAAGGAACTCATGCAGGGACATACAAGTGGAATGTTGATCACTTTAAGGGCATGATAATGTCACCAACTGAAATATGTATGCGCCTACGCTCCATTTAAACACAATGTTACAAAACTTTTATCATACCATATCATTTTGTGTTTCATTCATTGATTCCCGAAGATAGACGTGTATTATATTCAGGTTGAGAAAATAACATGGGCGAACAAACACAGCGAGGTATTATGTTTAGTTTTGGCAATAACTTGAGGAAATACAACTGTCCACTGTGACCAAAACTTCATCCGTCCATTTTCTCCACCACTTGCCACCAATGCTAGCTCTAACTGAGCCTCAATTTAAACGTGATACATATCCTATTGTTGTATTTTTATTTGAATTTTACTCAAATTATTCATGAGGAAAATAGAAAATTACTGTATATATACATATATATATTTATATATATGGCGGCCCGCTGTTGAGTGATTAGCCCGTCGACCTCACAGTGCAGAGGCCGATGGTTCGA
>NW_017804997.1:2045180-2131933 GCF_001891065.2 Hippocampus comes
CACACACACACACACACACACACACACACACACACACACACACACACACACTTGTGAACACAACTGCTCACTGGCTGACCAATCAGTGCAGGGCAGAACGACCCAATTAGCAACTCGTCTCAGGTGTGCCACCACCTGCAAAAATTACGCACCACTGTTGAAAAGGGCTCAGTTGTGTTCAGTGGGGTGGATGTACTGTGTTGTGTTTGTCGTCAGTACCTCAGGTGTCGCGAGTCTTGTCAACCCCACTCCCTCACGTGTCCTTTGTACCACTGCCTGTTGATTAGTGCAGCCAAGTTTGTTCTTCGCCATGGCCACCATCCATTCATTTGTTCTCCACTTTATTTATTCGTGTGTTTGGGAACTTTGCCATCATTAGTTTTGGGTTGCACAAAGGCAGTGGGATTCGCGAGTGTAACCTGTTGTGTCGTGTTCACCCCCCACGCTCCCCTCCGTGTTAGTCCTCAAATTGTGTATCATACCACTTCTTGCTCCTCCCTTACTCCCACGCTTAAGTCAGATCCCTTCCTCAGTTGCCATTATATGGAAGGCTCATAACAAAATATGTATTCATTTGGGGAGACAAAAATTACACCTCACATCCTCAGAAAAAAAAATGTAAGATTATACATATACACGCTATCGTTCTTGTGGGGAAGTGTGTTGAAGATGTTTTCTTCTCAACGTTTTGTGAGGAAATGACACTTTTATATGATGCGGGCAAAATGAAAGCAAGTAGGCATGGCAACAGTGACTCATAGAGATAGGTCCAAGGCCATGTTCTCTGCACCAAGTTGTTTTCTCTCCAGTTGTCATACCCTTCATTTTTGTTTTAATCATCATTCATTTGTGCTTGTGTCTCATTTCAAAATGCAATCAAAATTTCTTTCTGTGAGACACTTTGCCCTTTGATCAATCTTGCACCAACCACCCAACGGAGTATATTTAGTTGCAAAATTATTTGAAGTTAAGCGACGATAAGGAATCTATTTAAGTCTTGCTTTATGGAAAGATTATGACCAAGGGGCCCGTTGCTATTAATGGAATTCTTTGTTGGATGTCTCAGCTGTGTAAGAATAACTAAGAAAGCAGCCAGCTTTGCAACCAAATGTGGGTTAGGAAATTAATAGCTTCATTTTTAAAATAAAAAATCAACCGTCGCCAATGATGGAAAAAAAGAAGAAAGGAAGAACTGGGAAGGGGTTGGAGCGAACAGTCAAGTGTGTTTCATTTAAAAAAAACAGTGTGTGGGGTTAGATTTGCTTACAAGAATATCTTCATTTTTTTGCTTTTCATTCGGGTGTTTGTTTTGTGTAAACCTGTTGGCCAGAGCCCAATGTTTGCATTGTCCTCACCCCGCCGGTCCCAATTCTTAGCTTGCAAAATGTGCTGAATCATTTCATGTTTTTAGCGCAACACTAAAATTGCTGTCGATGTTTTCCCAGATGTGCAAGTGTGCTTTGTTATTGTCATTGCTGTTGCTGCTTTCCTGTTTTCAAATATCCTCACTGATTACTGATTGCAATCATTTCGTGTTCTAAGTCTAGCGCACCTTTAATTTGTACAGATGAAGCCATTTTAAAATGTGATTTGTGTTGTACAACTCCATAAAGAACTCTCTGGCTGACTGACATGAATATGTCATTAAACGCTTTTTGGTGATGAAGATGAAGCTAGAAAATACAGAGCAAACACAAATTCAGCCATAATGATGATAAGAGATTAAAATGTTGATGTTGCTCTATTTAAGCCTGCAGTATTGCATCCATCCATTTTCGATACGGCTTGTCCTCATTCGAGTCAGATGATTTTTGCCAATAGGTGTGGTACATTTTGAACTGGTTGCCAGTTAATAGCAGGGAAATTATCACTTTAATGTTTATTAGTCCCACATGAATACAAAAACAAAAATCACTCAAGTCAATTCAATCCACTTATTTCAGATGAACAGTGCCAAAAGTTTGCACATTAAGCAGATCACTGTTAGCAAAAGTTATATTTAAGTATTAGGTAAAATACTGGGAATTTCTCCCCCTAATATTGCAATTTTATTTCTTATTTTAGTCATAAAATAATTGCCCCAAACTTGCTTCTTTACACTGCGTAAGAAGCGTTAGCCAAAGTAACCTGCTGCTGCCGCTGAGGACTCCGGCAAGGTTAATTGACAAGACACAAGGTGGTGGAAACAGAGGCAACATCTGAGCCCACCAGCAGTGACAGACAGAGTCGGATGACGCAGTTTCATTCCAACTCTGACAAAAGATGCTCAAACTTCTCTGCTTCTGCTTTCTCTTGTTTAGAGAAGCATTTACCTCCACACCTGACATCCGCGTCCCGTATAGAAAGTATAAGTTAATTTCTGTGCACTCAGGAAGACATTAATGAAAGGAAAAGCCATTAGCTGTGAATATCATAACCACCCGGTCTCATTACCAGCAGTCACCCAGAGATTACAAGTAATTGGACGTAATGTTTTGAGTATGAACAAGCGGCAGTCCATATTTCCATGGCAATGGCCCAACGCAATGTATTAGCACAATTTAATATTTGATAGGACCCTTTCCTGTAATGGAAACGTGTGTTTGACATCATCAGGACGGGTGGGGGGAAGGATCCTGGCTGACAGGTTGTGGTCAGCAGACTGAAGATAAATGTTGTCCAAAATAAATCATTTTAATGTCCATCCATGTCCATTTTCTGAATCGCTTTATCCTCACAAGGGTCACGGGGGGTGCTGGAGCCTATCCCAGCCATCTTCGGGCAGTAGGCGGGGGGGACACCCTGAACCGGTTGCCAGCCAATCGCAGGGCACACAGAGACGAACAACCATCCACGCAATTTAGAGTGTTCAGTCAGGCTGCCATGCATGTTTTTGGAATGTGGGAGGAAACCGGAGTACCCGGAGAAAACCCACGCAGGCCCAGGGAGAGCATGCAAACTCCACACAGGGAGGCTGGAGCTGGGATTGAACCTGGTACCTCTGCACTGTGAGGTTGACGCGCTGACCCCTGGACCACCGGGCCACCCCTCATTTTAATGTGCAGGACTTAATTTCTATGGCCACGATTTTTCAAATTGCCAACACGTAATGCTGTGTGACAAGGTCGGCGTGCACGGTGCCCGGGCCTGAAACAAAATGAATGCCATGGGTCTAAGCCTCCACAAATTGGACTTGAAGTATTTCCACTTGTGTGACAAATGCTTGCCTGAAAAATGTAATGACATGCATAGGGCAATACGTTTTTTCATCTGCGGAGCCACAACATACCATGTCCATCAACTCACAGCAACAATTGCGCAGGTACATTAAAACACAACACAAAAGATAAATAAATAAATAACGAAATGTTTTTGTGACATATTTTTGGAAAAACAATAAATGATGCAACGGAAGGAGAAAAAACAAGCACAACCATAACTTTAATCCTTTATTAGTCCCACTGAGGGGGGAAATTAACTTTGATTAGCATATTGCATCTCAATCAGATAACGCGTTTCGACAAGCCACACAAAAAAAAAAAAGTCAGAGCGCATCGTGATGATGAAATATTTTCTCAACATTTTCAAAGACATTATCAAGTATTAAGGCATATTAAATAGATCATGCCAAAGATGTGGTTTCATCTAGCAGTCTAGTTTGCATTAGTTAAGATGAATTCATCTGAATGTTTTCCCAATGGACTTTTATAATTACTGTTGTGGTTGTTGTTGTTGTTGATGCTGAATATAAAATGACTTCAATATTAGCCAGCGCGGCCCCGTGGATGCATATTAGCCACTAAACAAGGGGAGGCCATAAATTAGATAATTGAAAGATGCCCGATTTATAGATGAGAAAAAAAGGAAAGAAACTTTCAACTATTAGAAATGTCAGACTTGTCAATGCTGAAAATAAGCTGAACGTTGACAGTTTCATTTTTAATCAACCGGGAAGGTGCGTCTCTATATCGAAATGGGATGCTGTTTGAGCAAGAAAGACATACTTGGCTTGCATGTATAATTGATTAAGTCACTGGTAGATGAAAGATGAATACGGTCCACAGTTGTGCAGAGCAAGAGGCGGAAAAAACATATCCCTTTAGCCGGGGTCTAATGTGAAAGGAAATGGGCCGCCACTTATTGCAAATGCACCCTTATGGATGTCTTGTTTTGTTGGGTGAAGACACTCTGACACGTGATCAGGCGTCAAAAGGATCAGACGGTTCCGTTTATAAATACGGCGGCACGTTTACAAGACGAAGGTTTGATGTAATTAGGTTTGACTTACCCGCATCGCCTGTATACCATATGTAGAGATGAAATCTGTTTTCTATCATTCTGCCTTCATTGAATCACTTGGCAGATCTGTTGGAGGAAGCAAAGCAATAGGGAACACAATTACACTCTGGTCATTTGTCGGTAAACAAACTTATTGAACTGAGCAAAACTGATGATGATTTCTTCCTGAAAAAGTATGTATGACTTTCAAAATAACAAAATATCAATCCACCCATTTTCTTCAGCTTTGGGTCGCGGTGGGAGCAGTTGTAGCGGGGAAGCCCAGACTTCTCTCTCCCCAGCCGCTTCGTCCACCTCATCCGGGGGAATCCCAAACTGTTGTCTCTGGAGCCTGATCCAGGTCATTCCTGGGGTCTCGTCCCGTTGGGACGTGCGAGGCACACCTCACCAGGGAGGCGTTCAGGGCGCATCCTAAACGGATGCCCGAGCCACCTCATCTGACGCCTCTGGATGCGGAGGAGCAGCGGCTCGACTCTGAGCCTCCTCCCGGATGACCGAGCTTCTCACCCTATCTCTGAAGGAATGCCAGGACAACCTGGGAAGGAAACTTATTTCACCCACTTGTATTGCGGATCTTGTTGTTTCGGTCACAACCAATGGCTGCACTATCCATCTGTCCAATCATCGTGATCTTTTGAAAGGTTGAAGTGGCATAAGCAAAGAAGTCCACATCTTTGTGCCGATGTACATTCAGTGATTTTAGACTGTTAGAAATTGTGTCCAGTTCCTCTGCTGACATCGCAACTCCAGTTTAATTAGTTGTTTACTGCACAAAAGAATGAAAATGAAAATGCAGGGTTAGTTTCATGAGCCTTATCAAAAAAAAAAAATACCATGAGTTTTTGAGTGAAAAATAATAACCCCCCCCAAAAAGATGCTTTTTTTATAATTAAAGCCAAAAAATACAGTCACAGTCATATTTGTTTTGCAAGAAATGCAAGTGAAACGCTCTGTTTCTTCACCAACCTCTCTTGACTCTTTTAAAGCACACTAACTGTATCGATCGCCATCCCATCTGCAAGTGAGTAGGTGAGGTGAGAGAACCCCCAGCATATTGTTTTGCACTCTCATCGTCCCGTGTTGTCTGTTGGCAGCAAACAGCTCCAGCATCATCAGCAACAACAACAACATAAAGGTGATGGACAGCTTTTGGCCATGTTGTCTCCACCCCTCCCCGTGTGAATGTTTACATGTCTCTCGAGTGCATGAGAGCCAAACAATAGTAGTCAACTACACATAACGAAAGGAGTCAGCAAGAAATGAAGGTCGAAGTAAGATTTCTTTTCTTTTTTCCTTTTTTTTTTTTTGGACAAAGTTCCTCATTTACTGACAAAGCTGAAACTGTTGCAAGTCACTGCAACATTGTGCACAGTTTGAACATTAACACTACATCTGAATATCGGGAAATACAACTGAAATGTACTTGTTTTTTAAATTATTTTATTTTAGCGTCGTAACTACTTTTGCATTGTGAAATACTCATGTTGAGTTGCTTATCACTACGACATTAAAAAAAAATAAAGAAACACTGATGTCATTTTTGTTTGATTGATGGCCGGCCTTATCTGCATCAGCCAATCACAGCAGTACTGAAAGTAAGGTTCAGTTAGCAGGCGTATATGCGATAAATACGTCAATGTTTGTATGCGAGAGTCCTGGGACTGAAGCATTTTAAAATGACGAGGACGGACGGGGTCGGAGCATGATTATTATATGAATAAGGATGGAGTGACAATGACGGAAGGGCAACCAGGTCACGGATGGAGGATGGACTGACAGAATAGGGCAAAGTGCCCATCTCTAGTTATACCAAACACAAAAGAGGCTCCATTGATCAAGTTATCCACTTGCCGCAGATATTAGTGGCGCGCAGAACACACATGGCCGTCTTATTTGGACCTTAATATTATGTGGGAATTGAAACCATGTTGCCAGCACGAACCGCAGTGCCCTCAGTAACTTTAATCAGTGGCTGAAAATTCAAAGAAAGACATAAAGGTCTATGGATACACACAATTATCAACTATAACCAGCTCAAATGCAAACCATATTTCCGCATTGACATAACATCATCCAGTCCAATGGAAATAATTCAACAGCTTGTGCATTACACATACAACACATTTGACAATAAAGCTGTATTCAATTCAATTCAATTCAAACTTGAGTTCAATGGGCATTGTGCTTCTCATTCTGGCGTGCGCACCGTGGCCACAGGGGGGCAGTATAATACATACCGTACACGTTGTACACATTATGGAGATGTCTCATCGAGGAGTTTATTGACATTATATCTCCGTCACAAATGCAAGTTTTAGTTGCAACAGCCAAACTATACTCCTTGCAAAAGAAAAATCTATCATTCCATTATAATTTAAATATAGCGCGAGATGAGAGAAATGTTTTTCCACAGTGAGAGGAACAACATTATTCGCTCTCCCCCCGGAGCTCATGTTCAAAGATGAGCATTTTTCAAACGTTGAGCGCCTTGAGGAAAGTGATTCCAAAATACTGTTGTAGAAAGCCTTACAATCTCTTTGGGACAATTACACTTGTTCAGGAAGCCTTGGCTGCGTGATACATTAGTGAGCGGAGGTTGAAGATGGGTGTTTGGAGGCTTGGAGGGTGGGAGGAAGTTGAAGAACCCACCAGATTGCACAATGATCCATTAGCCTAATGTGTTCTTCTTCCATGCCGTGGCAAATCCCCAGCAATGCCCCGAATGACTGCTTCCCCTTTCACGTCTTTGGTGTGTTTTAAGAGGTAAAACAGAGGCGATCCCGCGGTATTCTGCGGGTGAGCTTCCCTTATAGTTACTCATAATGGCACACATTTCTTTATCACATTATCGATGCCTGACGATACTCACCGTTCATAATAGATTCAATACCAAAATGCAGTACTACAACATCCTCACTGAAGCAAGAAAAACATACATGACTGAATTGGTTGTGATTGACGTGTGTCCTGAGACACTCACATTCATCCTTACAACAGTTGTGACTGTGCAGATGACATCTGGTGCATCTCCAGCAGCATATGACTCACAGCTGAGTGGTGAAGGAGGGGCAGCTGTGGTTACAGAAGAATTTGTGTCAGTGTCTTATATACTGTATGATGTGAGCCAGAAGAGAGTTGTACCACTGATATTAACATGAATGGTCTCCAGACGGGAGAAAGGGACGCAGTGGACGTAGTGGTTAATGGAGTCAAACACAGCAGTGAGGGCGAACATGATGAGAATATTAAAGTGGCCCCAGACAGAGGACAAAAAAGTCACGGGTATATTTGAGGAGGGCTGTTAGTGTGCTGTGTAGTTTCCAAAGTCTGGATTGTTTTGTTTTGTTTCTTTTGAAGAGATGAGATGGGTTTAGAGATGAGCAGCAACACCCCGTTCAATCATCATCAGGATGTTTTTAAAGCCATGAGCATGGCTGTGTGATTACTCTCACAACATGATTGTCAGAAGGTAATGCCGGTAACACTGTTAACTTACTAACAGCTTATGTGTGGTCAAACAACAGCGCTTTTTCAAATTGATCTGATTGTGGTTGGGCCGATGTGATGGAATGTTTCTTTTCCTCTGAAATTTTAGCCAGCCTAACAACCAAGTAATAGGCTGAGCAATGGAGTAGAGGATCACTCACAGAGACATTTTCAGAAATGGACAGACAACTAAAAGATTTACTTGTTTTAATTTCATCCAACAGTACATATTAGGAAACCCATGAGACAATGTGTACAGAATGGAATACCTCTACAACAGGGGTGCCCAAACTTTTTGGACCGAAGATCGACTTTTCGATCAACCAACCTCCTACGATCGACCCGTTACCGCGCAAGTGCAAGCACATACACACGCACGCCATGATGAGCAACAGCCTGAAATGGAGGCATGCGACGCACTTTTGCAGCCTGTTAACTGTCATAGCTCTCACGTACCGTTTTAAAGTGCTTCCCTCGGCCCTCTAGATTCCTATTCTTTGTCCATGACCTCGGCGAATTGTACACGAAACAAACTCTGAATGAGAATAATGATCACGATCAAAGATTTAGCGCAACAGCTCTGATCACAAGCTGCAATTGCAGACTGCTGAACGCTAACAACTTCCGGTGACCCCATGTCACGCGCCACCGTAGATTAAAGATTTACCTGCTGTATTTTATTTTATTTTTTCAATACTTTTTGTGGAAATGAGACTGATAGGATGATTAGGGTGCAGTGTACATTAAGACAAAAAATATATTATTAACTTGCACAAAAACACACAAATGGTTGTTTGTTTTTTTTCTCCTCTACACCGCTCGCGATCGACTTAGGACCAGGCCAAGATCTACCGGTCGATCGTGATCGACGTAATGGGCACCCCTGCTCGAGAAGATGTAAGGAATGAATCCTTTTTTGTTGTATCTTATCCATGATAAGGAGGCATCTGGAATGCGCATGTGTAAAGTGTACTCCTTGGAAAGATGGAAGACGCCAAGCAGAAAAGTGTTCCCTGAGAAGCTGAACGAACAGCTGGGGCTGATTTAAAGGATTACCCTCCAAATAAGCCAGAAGTGTCCAAACTTTTTTTCCCGCGCGTGTGCGCTCGCGTGATTGTGTGGTGCCAAATGTGGATGCAAAGCACCGGTATTAGAGTCCCATCTGTGTTTACCATGAACGCCATCATCACACAGCTCAGCATTCAGCTCGGTTGGGTGCGGAGTTGGCATATATGGAGACAGGCAATCCCGCACGCTCACCTCCATGATTCCAAATTTATTGTCATGATTAATTCATATGATAACTAGTCTAGATGCATGCTAACAGTAATCATTTGGCATCGTTTGCTGCAGCTGTTTTCCAGTCCAAAAGCTTTTAATCCCCTTCTTTTTGCATTGCCTTTTGAGGACCAGCATGGCACGTAATCACTTCAGACTTAAAGGCAGACCATTTTGTTCACCCACTTCACCAAAGTAATTCATTTCAACGTTTATGTTCCTGGAGCTTTAGGTCCTTTTGTAAGCTGGTGGTCTCAAGTCCCTATTGATTTTACACTCATCCTTCCAAACTTCAAATATTAAATTTGAATCAGAATGAACAGTTTCCACCAGTAACATGTCGTTGGCACTGGAGATAACAAAATAAAGAAAGAAAACCACATGGCTCTGTGAATCTGCGTATAATTTGTTCTTTCGATTTGCAATTGGCAATCGAAAAATCAAAAAATGAAAACGTCTCCATTACTTGATTCAAAGTCAGAAGCTTTCATTTGGTACCATTGCCTTGAAACTGACTTGGGTCAGATCTCCGAGAGCTGTCATCTTACTTCACAATGCCATCTCATTGGTTAAATGTACCATTCTCTCCTGCCGCAAAACAATCCTTGAACATCACCCCGCCACCCTTGTACTTCACAGCTGGTATCCGGTTTTCAGGTTTGCAAGCTTTCCCTTTTCATGAGTTTTGTGAGACGACATAACATGTCTCCCATGCATTAAGGTCTTGGTCCCTGCGTGCAATGGCAAGATGAAATCAGTTTGTTTTTTTTCTTTTTCTTTCTTTTTAATGGTAAACCTTAATGCTTTAATCCTAAAGTGTTGTCTTTCCTGATGGATGAAATAAGAAAGCATTTTGCCAAACAATTTCTGGAAGAGGAAATCAAGGTATTTCACGTTTTAAACCACGAATCAAATGGAATTGAACTTTTTTTTTTTTTTTTTTACAGAACCTGCGCTTCATTAATGTGTATAAGTAAGACATTATGGAAACTGGAAACGTGTACGTCCCCTAATGAATAATGACTGAATCACATTGAATGATTGATGGGCTGTAAAATCTTCCATCATTTCCTCTGATCAATAAACATGTTCTTTTTTTTAAAGCACCTTTCCAATATAAATAGTACATCATGTCCGAGTTGACATGAATGACAACTATATGCATGAACAAGACATGTAAAAGGTTTATTTGTTCTCAATCACTCATTTTAGTTCTTCATATAAGTATGCATTTTATCCAAAACATAAAGCAAAAAAAGCCAACAACAAGCAACATGATTCAATCAATCATTTGGGGGGGGGGGGGAACATCACCACAGCAGGTGCTCTCATGAACACAACATTCTTGTATAGAGAGGGCCTGAGGAATGCAGTGTTGAGCCAGAGTTGCCTTCAAATATTGTGCATCCTTTTGAAAATAAATTACTTATAAAGGCTGTGGATTCAATGACCATCATTAGAAAAAAAAAGGCATTTATTGAGGATGATAATAAGATGTGCATTTCATTTAAAAAATATAGCCTAAATGTGATTTGTGAAAACATGAAATGATGAATAGAATAGTTGAAAATCAATAGCCCTATGAAATAAAATGTCAGATTACGTAACCAAAACACACACAAAAAAGTCCGTTCTTTCCAATGTCCTCCCCACATGATTAGAAATGACGGCTTGCACCCAGTGATCTCTTGAGATTCAAAGAAAGATTCAATGTTGGCGATGACCTGACACTTCAGTTGTATCTTGAAAATACACACACTTAAAAAAAAAAAGAAAAAGAAAAAGAAAAAGAAAAGGAGTGTTTTTGTGATGGCCACAAAACAAGACTGCCTGCGTTCTTGGAGCTCCAGACACACTTATGGCTCAAAAGTGACACATTCCATGTACAAAGTAATGGCTCACTTACAATACCCAATAAGGCGCGTATACCAGCATGTCACATCTACAGGGAATATTTCGCAGAAAATGTAACTTCAACTTGGCAACTGTGTTGCATATTGGCGAAACTCTGTTATGAAGTGCTCACTGAGTATTTAACGGCTGCGACAGCTGTTGACAGGCATGGGATAGTATAAACTGTTAGTCTGATTGCTGCACAATGAAGCGCATTAATACTTGGAGAGAAAAAAAAATACACACATCTGAAGGGAGGAAAAAAAACTGTCAGAAAGTTCAGCTTTTCTCCGGCCAAAATACATGTGGATACAAAAGGCAGACTCGAGCTCTTAGCCTGTCAGTGCAGCTCTTCATCCGTCTGTGGTTGAGCCTTCACACTGGATACGAAGCGTCATCAGAACTTCACCGCCTTGTCCATTCCTTTGATGGCACAGTGTGCTCTAGTGGGCTGCGCTGGTAAAGCAACGGTGTGGCTTTTCGCTACCTGGAGACATCGGGGACGAGTCTCTTGAACCAATGTCCCACTGCCACGTCGACTCTCAGCACTAATGAGACACCAAGCAGCAAAGACACGCAGCTCACCAGGAACCCCGAGGCCTCAAACATAAACCTGAAAGGTGAAAGACAACATGAACGCCTCTGGGGAAACAGCACTTAGTTTTCTCATTTCGGATAGCTGTAACTACCAACAGTAGCTATTACAGTGGTCCATTACTGCAAGGTGAGTCGGCATCCCCTAATGTGTGCACGGTGGAAACCTGTATAAGTGCCAGGCCTTTCCACTGAGTCCATATTCCGAAAAAGCCTTTGAAACCAGTGAGTCTGTGTGAGCGGGAAACTGGAGTCAGGCACTTACTTGGGTGCGAAAACACACCACACCATTAGGTGCCTCCTGAGGATAGCAGCTGCACACACTGAAGCGAAGACCTGGGAAGCAGGCAAACAGAAAAATACTAGAATGGCACAGCAGAGTGCGCCCATCTGGCAAGGCCGAACAACTCGGATTTGGATCAGCAATATAATTTACAGACTTTTTGACAAAATTGTATATTATAATTTTGCTACGAGAGTATGTGGATACTGTATGTAAGTCGTTTATAGTGGTACCTGCAGTCCGAGAATAAAGAGGTAGCGTGCCGAGAGTTGCAGGAGAGCCGAGCTAAACAGTTGAGGCTTCTCCCTCAGTCTCATCTCCATGACGGCATCCTCTCCTCCTTCACCACTGGCTTTGCCTGCCCTGCTTCCACGGACCTCGCATACCAGGGGCCAAAATAGCAGTAAGGGACATCCCACTGGGGACAACGAGGCGCCAAGCGGCAGGATAGCTATATTATACCGCTCAAAATGCAAGTTTGCGGGCATGAAAAAAAAATAAAATAAATAAAGGACATTTAGTGTTGTCCAACACCAAATACCTGAATTGACCACAACCCCCAAATTGCCTTATGCTCGCATTATACCGTATTGGCCCGAATATAAGACGATGTTTTTTTGCATTGAAATAAGACTGAAAAAGTGGGGGTCGTCTTACATTCGGGGTCTAGACATTATACCCATTCACGACGCTAGATGGCGCCAGATATCATTGAAGCGAATGCTGAACTTGACTCCCCAGGCCAAAGTGAACCCCTGTCACAAAGAATAAAAATAAAAATAGCGGTAGCATGAAGAAGAAAAATAAAAATTAGCGGTAAGGAAGAAAAGAGAAGAAAATAATAGAAGAGATAACAGAAAATGGAGAAACATAGCGACAATCTGGAGAAAAGTGGGTCGAAGATCGGCCAGGTTAACCGGCAGCTGAGGATAAGTTATGATGTCATTTACATTTCAAAAACTAGAAGCCATTCATTTACGAATGTGATTGCACTTTAGTTTACATATTTAAATGTTCAGAAATTAAGATTTGAATGAGGCAAAATAACATGCTTGTTCTCTCAAATATATTGTTATAATCATTTGTTTCAGATGTACTGTAATTATTTTCTGTATAAAAATTAATTTGGTGTTCAAAAAGTCTTTTTTCAAACTTGAGTCTTGAAAAAGAGGGGGTCGTCTTATAATCAGGGCCGTCTTATATTCGGGCCAATGCGGTATTGTTATGTGATTTTTTTTTTATGTCCCATAAAGCTGATACACGAACGGTATCAACAATTCTCTTGGACTTTTATCTATTAGCCAGTACCTTGTTCAATATTCAACAATGCAGCAAAAATCAAGCGCTTGGTATACCTGCAAACAGGATGTGTGAAGCAAAAGTGTTGAGGGTAACCAAGGAGGCCGGCAGGAAGGTCCCCGTGTGGCCACCGGGGAATCCCACAAAGGCTGCTTCCCACTGAATAGAAGAGAAGGTGGGCAGGTGACCTGTTGCGTGGAAGAACTGGGTGGCTGCCAGCGACCACAGCACAACAGGAGTCCAGGGCACATTGAAGCCACCTGAGAAAAAACACGGTAACAAACTGTGTCACTTTGGATGATCCAAGAAGAAAATGACGACATTCTCAACTCACCCGAATATACTCCGCGCAGGTCGCAAAGAGTTGTGGAGGAGGCATGAATGTGCAGCAGAGCCCCCATTTCAAACAGTAGCAGGAGGAAAGACAGAGCCATGCCCTCTGGGTGCAAGTGCAGCAGACCCAATCCCAGCAGCCCACAGAACAGAAGCAGCGGGGCAGAGTAGACCGTTCCTAGGCCGTAGGCCTCCACGGCGGGTCGGTTGTCCACCTCGCTAGCCCCGCTCGTCTCGCCATCATCCAGTGAGCGGCGCATGCGCTGGTAGATTTGTGGGATGAGGTGGTGAAGCTCGGCTTGGGGGCTGATACCGGTGCTGGCTCGGTAGCGTGGCGGAGGGACGGACAAATTCTTCAAAGTCCCACTTGCAGGCCTGGTCTTAACAAACACGGTTAGTGGATCCAGCCAGATCAGGGCCAGCCCCAGTCCCAGGAGACAATATGCAGCCCTGGGGATGAAGATTTGGGCCAGTTTGATAAGCTCAGACAAATTCCTGAAGCTGTTCTCTGGTGAGGCACTAACAGCCCAGTGGAGCCCCAGACACACAGAAAGCAGGGGAAGGATCCAGCGGGCCGTGAATACCGTTCCACCTGAGGAGTTGAGGTTCCCATAGTGTTGGAGACATTTTCTCAACAGATACGTCCACACGGCAAGGGAAGAAACTGAGAGGACGTAGAAAATGTTTTTCAGCTGATTGTCTTTCACCCGAGCGAGGGAGGAAAGGAAGGGGGATGGCTGACAGGCATGCTGCTCCTCTCGACAGCCGTGGAAGAAGAGGGAGAGGTAGAGACTTCCGACGAGGAGCGCGAAGAAGGCTACGAGGGTGCTGCTTTCTTTTCTCACTGTCGATGGGGGAGAGGCGGGTGACGGGAGCAGCGACGCAGGTTTCGAAGGGTCTTGGTTGGCGGGCAGAAGGAGGCCATCCCAATTAAGACGGAGGGGAATGTAGAGAGCCAGGGAGCGCAACAAGAAGGTTACTACTTGACCCTCGGTGATCACATAACTATTCGAGAGCATGGAGGCAAAGCGAAGGAGTGTCACCACCAGAGGTGGAGAGAGAAGATAACGTGGGGTCCTCCAGCTTGCACTTTTTGGGGCTTTTGCTTCATTCTTAACCCCAGTGGATGTCTTGGACTGAAGAGCCTGGCACAGGAAGAAGAGCTCAGACGTGAAGGCGGTCGCAGCCATGCACCATGCTAACTCCACGTAACCCCATGAGAGCAGCTGACCGGCAGCCACACAAACGCCAACAAGCAGCGCAACTACAACAGTTGCCCTCAGCCGAAAATTATTCTCTCTGACGAGCACCGATGACATTTCAGACACGGTGAAACACATCAGGCAGGCGAGCGCCAAGATGATTAAACCGGCCGCCATTTTAAGCGGGTTGAAGCGGGCCCAGGTGGCTCGGCACACGTCTTGGACGGAGGTGAGGTAGGCCTGCAGCGCGAGCGACAGCTCACGGGGGGGTGAGCGTCCCTCTCGGGTGAATGTGAGATACTCAGAGGAGAGGTTTTCATACTGATGTTGAAGCACAGCCAGACTCTCAGATGGTATATCTTTGGCCAAAGCAGAATACGTCACCAGGAACCGGCTCACCTTCAGAAACAGAATGCACACAATCTTATATTGAAAAAGACGGGGATTTTTTTTGGGCAACATTCTCCACAGTGTGTACCAAACCTGCTTTGTATTGATCCACAGCGCCTCAAGCTGGCTGAGACCGGCAACTGCACCTTGTGCGGGGCCAAACTCAGGAAACAAAGGCAAAAGAACCTGACCCACGCTGCTGTACGGGATTGGCACTCCAAGGAGCAGGGCCAGTGTGGGAACCAGGTTTATCTGGGGCACCACATCAGGTTCATCCTACAAGTAGGGATAGAATACAGTTGTAACATTATAAGCATCGAAATGTCGTCATTTCCCCCCCCCCCACACAATTATTTACGGTATTAGCTGTCCTCACATGGCATTAAAATCATGTATACTATCCAAAAATTTAAATAATAAGATACAATGTCTTGAAATGCTACTGATCAATGAAAATGGATTTGTCTTGGTGTCTAATACGGCAGATGTCTGATCATTTCCCTGCTGATTATCTTGAGGACATAATCTGTTTGCTAATGAAACGAGCAGCTTTGCGCAGTGTACATTACGCTATGTGACGCTCCATTTAAAAAGCAATTATGTAAATGAGCGCCGTAGTTCAACACTTGTGGTGGGCGGTGCACTTTATTAATTGCCGACAGTGGAAAGAATGCCTACCAGCATCCATTGCACAGAGCAGAATCAGTAATGAGTATTCTCAAACTGTTTCATTACCTCATAATAGATCCAACAATTCACTCGTTTGTTTTCCCTGCAGTTTGTCGGACACCCGAAAGAATAAAACCGAGTTCACATTTCTGTTTTATTCTCAGCTCTTAAATTTCAAATCGTAAAAGTTATGATCAGTTTCACACTTTTCAGGGATTGCAGAGGAACTCATAATCCAGATTATCATATTACAGCTTGTCCTCGGTTTCCGACGGTACCGACATCTGATGTTTTGAGATCACAAACAGCATACAATGGACTAGTTTGCGCAGCAGCGCAAGAATAGGTCAAGCTCAGTTACAGTTATATGATTACTGTTTTTCATTTGATTGTTTCATATTTATGTCCCATAATGGATTTCATTACGATATTACCTGTAATTCTGATTTAATATTGTATTAGTCTAGGTTAGTGTTCGCGACAGATTCCGAGCTGGAGTACATTGAACATTTCTACAGACCTGCGACGGGGGTCCAGGAAAGAGCGGGATGGCACTGTAGAGGAAGAGGGTCGCATCAGTCTCCTTTTGACTTTCTCCTCCATGATCGCCAGTCTCTGTCATCCCATGGTCCCCCATCACCACCAAGAGCGTGTCATTCTCTATATGGTTGATCACAGACCTGCAGACAAATATGAAAAGCACAATAGATGTGATTTCCCCTCAGATGCTTGAAACTTATGTTACATGTAAGAATGAAGTTGGAAAAAAAAAATTTAACAAGTGACCATCTTATTATGTACTGCTTGTTGCAACGAGACAACTAAAAGGCAGAAACTCTGCTTTTCGACCTAATTAATAATATCTGATGACATTTACAGTGAGAAACAAAATGGGGAAAAAAGTGCAAAGTAATTGTACTAATGTAATGCATGTTGTAGTCACAGAGGCACGTTGCACCGTTGTCTGACCTGATGACTCCATCCATCTGGATGAGCTTGTCAGCCATCGCCGGGTGGTCAGGACCAAACCTGTGACCACAGTGGTCCACCCCGAGGAAATGAGCAACCAATACATCCCACTCGTCACCCACCACTGTCAAAGCCAACAAAGTGACGGATGGAAAGATATTAAAGGACATACACAACAGGACTGACTACGATTTCCGACGAGCTGTTTGTTTTCGGTGAACATATGACATACTAGTTGTGTAGAGATTCTGGAGGATGCCGTCGTCCACAGTGTGCAGGTCATGCACGTTAAAAGAAGGGAAGGGCAGAGAACGGTAGAATTTCTTTGGGAAAAGACTCTCCCAAGTGTCGTCGCCCATGAACACCACTCGTTTGCCTGTGAAAGAGGATGTAGAAATTGAAAACTGTCATTTGTCAGAGACTAGTCATCTAGTTATGCCTCACTTGTTCATTTTTTTTTAAATATTTTTTTTTTTACCTATCCTCTTTTCTTAGCTGACAGCCTCACCTATAGGCACTTGTATACATTGAAATCTTTCTATATCACTCAAGACAGCGGTCCCCAGCCTTTATTGTGTCACTTACAGCAGGGGTCCCCAACCGCCGGTCCGCGGACCGGTACCGGTCCGCCGGGCATTTGGTACCGGGCCGCACAGAAAGAACTTGCCATAATTCCGTTTTATTTATTTCGGAATACGAAAGATGTTTTATTTTGAAAAACTACCGGATTCTCATTAAAGTTATGTCTGAATACTCTGAGATCGCCACAATAGCACTGTTGCTATTTCCGACATCCTACCTGTGTGAGGCGGGGGGGGATTATGCAGCAACGGCGACGAAAACAAAATTACGAAGTAGACTGGACATAAACCACACACTTGCGGTGTCATTGTCTCTCCTATTACCCCGAGATGGGACCGTCTGGTTGCAGAAAATCAAGCTCGGTGCTGTGGTGAGTCGTCATTTTCATGCACTTTGAATTTGCGTTGTATCGTATTTTGAAGACATTAAACATTGCCATAGCGATCGGAGTGTTGCGGCCAGATTAGACGCTCCTTGTGTTTATTATTATATTTCGAAAACGCCACCATTTTCATGCAGCTCATACCATATTATTTTGTTGTATTATTTCCGCCACACCTTAAATGCCGGTCCCTGAAAATATTGTCTGACATAAACCGGTCCGTGGGCCAAAAAAGGTTGGGGGCCCCTGACTTACAGGATTCAGGGATGTCATGTTTTGGTTTGTGACCAACAGGTGGCACTGTAGGGCTCTTCCTGCAGCTGCACACCTGTTGATCGTTAGGTAATTAGGGCTTTAAAAGGACTCCCAGCCCGAGCACTCATTTTTGGGTCATTGTTTGTTGCTGTTTGGTGGCTCCTGTCATGTTTGTTTCAGTCAGGGTTTGATCATTGTTATGTTTTATCTTCAGTCATGTGTTTTGTTTGATACTTTGGACTTTGTTTTGGATTTAGTTTTCTGAGTTTTAATACAATCTTTCAAGTACACCCTGCTCCTCCCTCCTGCCTGCTTTTTGGGGTCCACCACCACCACGTAAACGTTACAAGGTAAAGGCATATTGAATGGAGTTGTTGAAATTAGTGGGAGCCTTGCTGCGCTTGTTTCTCTTCAAATAGTGGTAGCATCTTGAGCTATTGATTTATTTTTTGTCTTTCTGCTGATTCTGAGTGGAGCTACGGGGCAACTTATTTGCACTGTCACAATTGAGACAGTGCAGTGAGAGGTGTGTGCAGCTCCCAATAGGACACATTTGTTTTGTAATGTGAACAAGAACACAAATAGTGGATTGAACACATCACAGACAAGTATACATGGCAATGTCAGTGAATGAGACGGTAATAACTGGTTTGTGCATATGGACTACAAATGTAAGACATGGCAGCTCTGTATGGACATTTGACAATAAAGTTGTACTTGACACTGCAAAAGTCAAGTGAATGTAAGCTTAACCTTGAACAGAATTCTCTATTATGTATGTATTAAAAACTCACCCATTCTCCTAAAAGATCTGATTATGCATGTTTACACAGTACTCACCCACTTGACCAAACTGGTGGATGAGGTTGTCATCTGAAATGGCCCGAGATGCAAAGTTACTACCCATATCCACAAAGGTGGGCAGAGACCCAGTAGTCAATCCCTTGATTCTCTGCATGGTGGTCGTGGGTGGGTCAGCACGAAAGGGGTACAAGCGGCACTGGGCAGGCCTGGATGAGCATGTCTCCTCAAACGCAGGCATTTTGTTTTCAAAAGATCGAGGCCAAGTGTTGTTGGGGTCAAAACGGGCAAAGTCGATCTTTAAGGCGTCGATAATCAGGATGACAGCCCTGCGGAAAGGTGGTTTTACCCCACAAAAGTCTCTCGACTCTCCCCTCGGTTCGAGTACGTCTCCGCAGGTGCTGGTGCGGTTCACCTCCAACCGAACCAGCAGGAATCCACCCACAAACAGGTAAATTCCCACAAAATACACTGCACACACCCAGAGGAGCAAGGATAGCACCCGGTGTCCTTTCATTCTACAACGACAACGGTTGATGGATCAAAACGATATTCTTGTCCGTTCCTGGTAATGTCACCCGGTTACTTGTGCCAAAGATCGCCTCGCTGTTGAACACACTGACCTTGTGGAAGTCATTGTCCCCCACCAAGGTGGACCAGGGGCGGACTTGACGGTCGTTGTGTTGGCCCAGGAGGTTTCAGGTGTCTCATGTACACACTCTACGGCGCAGGCTTACCCGCTGCCCGATTAGAACTCCGGTTCGGACAGCCAAGATCACAGACGGGGTAGGAACGTTAGGGCGGATGGAAATTGTGGCGGAAGTCTCGGACGAACAGTTTTCAGTGTGGCACAGAGATACATAACTTTCGCCCTTCTTTTAGCCTTGCAGGAGTATATTTGTGTTTACACCGAGCGTAGCCTCTCTCGCTTACAATACTACATTGCATTTTGTAAAGAAATACACGTACAAAATCGTGATTTATGAAAAGAAAACCAAGTAAAATGATTTGAAACACCCATTATATGTCTGTGATGAATTTGTTTCCATCAATTTTTGGAAAACCTTTGACCAAAAAAAAAAAGTGTCAGAAAAATGAAAGGGATCATTGAAAGCATTTAATTTGACATTTTCACCCGGTTGTATTTATTTTAAGAATAAAAACTCTCATCCAAAAACCTTCAAAAACGCATTTCAAACCAATGTGTGCTGCATATTTATTTTCATTTAGACTTGCATCTATGTCTCTCTCTCTCTCTCTCTCTCTCTCTGACACACACACACACACACACACACACACACACACACTTACAGTCGTTTTGAAATATTTACACAGTACTTATTCTGATAAAGAAATCGAATTTGAGGAGAAAGCACAAAATATATTTCAAATTTAACAAGTACATTCATAGACAAATGTGAAGGTTGGACACAGTGTTTATTTCTAACTACAGAACAAAGGGAAAGTATTTCAGATTAAAAAAATGTTTACCTCTTTTACTGGTCTGAAATTATTTTGGTGCCTGCTATTTTAACATGACAAACTACATATACTAAACACTGAGGAACTCCCACATGAGGCATCCATATGTTGCAACTCAAAACTAGTGCAGTAGAAAAAAATGCCTTCTTCACTTATACTTCCATGAAGAAGTGTATGAAGATTGCCTTGCCTGAGTTAACCTAATCACATTTCCGCACAAATGAATCAAAATATCTTAAATTATTTCTACCGGGCATAATTTACAGAAAACTAAGATGGTACCCACAGTAAATCATTAACATGAGCAGCATCCAAAAGTCAAATTGCTGATGTGACAGTCGGCAAACAAGAGTCCATGAAAATTCCACTCCTGCAAGTCATTGAAATAGTTTGTCATCTTATGATAATAAATCACTTCATTGACCATCCATTGGAATCATCTAATTTTGCTTTGTGGTGTGTTTTGAGTTCATTGATTGTGTCTTGTGCTATTTTGATTCGGGTTGATTTGAAATATCTTCACACTCCTCCACTTCTGCTGGTGGGATCTTCGGACTTGCCTTTGCTAATGTACCATAAATGGTCATGGCCTGCAGGCAGGAAAACGCAATGAGTAACATAATGATTTTAGAAAACACCCTTTTTTGTTTTCACGTTTACCTGTGTCACCATGCTGCTAATGTCGCCTGTCTTTGTCGGGAGAAGGACAGTGTTGGACTCTTTGGCAAGGTTGGAAAACGCAGACACGTACTGCTCAGCCACGCTCAGTGAGGCTGCCGCATTTCCATTCTGCACAGTAAAATGAACAAGGAGATGTTTCAGATTGGATTGACCACTGTCACTCAACCCCCCCCCCCCCAAAAAAAACACGGAAAACTACTCTTCACCTGCTCAGCGAGGGCATCAGATAGAACTCGGATGGCCTTGGCTTTGGCCTCAGCTTTGGCTATGACTGCTTGGGCTTCACCTGGAGCGAAATAGTTTCGTTCATCGACAGTAATTTGATTATTTTAGTCATTGGGCAAATAGTGAAACAAACAAAAAAGTTCATTTCTAACCATAACGCTAATACAAAAAAATGATTTATTGAATGCACCTACCAGCCGCTTTGTTGATCTGTTCCGCTTTTTCACCCTCCGAGGCAAGAATTTGAGCTTGTTTACGCCCTTCTGCGACATTAATGGCTGATTCCCTTGTCCCTTCAGACTCCAGCACCGTGGCTCTCTTCTTACGTTCAGCCTCTACCTGCAGAATATTGTGTGCCAAATTATTGTACATTACAGATACGGCATCTTATGGTCACTAAAATGATTGTTTTTTTTTTCTTCTTGTTAAGAGAAGAAATATGTAAATGAAAATATAACAGAAGTTTAATTGCATAAGCACATGCGACGAAATGTGGAAATTGACCATATGCATTCCGTGTTATTTAAATTAAGTGTTGATGGTTTGCCATTTTTCTATTTAGGGTGGCCAACTCCTTTTGATACTTGCATGGTAATTTAAAAAAAAAAGAGGGAGTTAGCACATTTCACAAATATACATATGGATCTTTAAACCTCACCTGCATCTGCATGGATTCCTTCACACGAGGTGGAACATGTATATCTTTAATTTCATACCGCAAGCAACGGATTCCCCACTCGTCTGAAGCTTGGTTGATGGAGTGAACAATGTTGGCGTTAAGGGACTCTCTTTCCTTAAGAGAAAACAACATACCGTTATATGTTTCTTATATCCTTGTTTATACAAAAGATACAGACAAGGTGAGATCAAACAGCATGTCATTACCCTGAACACTTTGTCCAGTGTCAGTTTGCCCAGTTCTGAACGCATGGTGGTCTGTGCCAGCTGTGTGACAGCATATTCAGGGTCCTCAACACCATAACTAGCCTGGAGTGAACAATGTACATAAAACAAAAATCTGTGACATAGGAGCAGAAAAATTGCAATTTATCACATCAATTTGAAAATCTTACTTTGAAAGGGTCCAGGATCCTTAAATATAGAACTCCATCAATCTGGAGCGTTACATTATCTGCCAAACAGATTAAAAGTACAATTGCAAAATATATCCAAACTATTTAATTTTAACTTGCGTGAAGACTGTTGGGGGGTTAATCGTTTTCACAGTGTAAACACATGACAAAATGACTTGCCTAAAGATACTGCAGACTGCTCGGGGACATCGATGACAATTTCTTTGAGACTTTGCACATAGCGGATTCGGTCAAGTACCGGGATGAGGAAATTTAACCCCTAGAGGAGGTCAACCAGGAGAGTATGAGCAAGTACAGTGCAAAAACGTTTTCATACCTGTTAAGTTTATGCTGTAACTAAAACAAAACAAAAAAAAAACCCAAAACATACCGGTTCTAGGATGCGATGGAAGCGACCCATTCTCTCCACCACCCATGCTTCCTGCTGTGGCACAAACAGGACCACCGTGTTCATCGGTAGACTGGAGGCCCATCGCTGCTGAAGTGGGGACACCCACAACCTTGGCACCGTTCGTCGGCTATGCTAGAAAACACATATACAGTACTGTATACTGGGGTGTGTTCTTAAAAATAAATAGATATGCATGTATTTTTATGTGTAAATGTATATCTATCAATCTATCCAGCTTTTATCTGAGCTGCTTATCCTCATGAGGGTCGCCGACTTGCTGGAGCCTATCACAGCTAACTTTGGGCAGTGGGTGGTGTATACCCTGAACTGCAATTTAGAGTGATCAATTAACCTATCGTACGTGTTTTTGTTATGTGGTAGGAAACCAGAGTAGCCGGAGAAAGCCCACGCAGGCACGGGGAGAACACACAGGAAGGCAGGGGCACCGAATTGAACCTTTGACCTGATCACCATGCCGCCATATATTTATACAACTGCACAATTATACACAATGTAAGTTGGTACGACAATTTCTGTTCCAACAGCGATACGTCTGAAAAACTGCAAACTGAGTGTGGCACGTTGAGCACAAATTATTAAATAAAATCATAAACTATTAGTCATTGATCATGGTCACAAAACGGTAGTGGGCATGGTCACAAAATGAGTGAATTTATTTATGGATGGGGAGTGCGTCTCCTGTACAAAAATGAGTTCGTATCAGAAAAATAAATGTACAGCAAACCGCAAATGCACTATGATTTTAATTTACCTGAAGGAGAGACCCGCCGGTGCGAAACAGTGTTCGGATCATCATGTAAACTAAAAGGGAATGAATGAATAACGCTATGTGACAGGAATTGTGAATTGAAACTAGATTCACTCGCAGGAACTCCCCACTCTTGTGTGTGTGACCTATCAGGAAAGTTACATCATTGGTGCAGCGGTAAAAAGGTCGCCACTGTGAGCAACAACAACGTGGCATCTGCAGTTCCGTTACCTCACAGCAAACACCCACAACTCGGTGCCAAACTAATAATAATAATAATAATAACAATAATAATAAAAATAAAAATAATAATAGAATATAGATTGCAGCAAAAAACATAATTTAAATTAAACAGCAACAAATATACTTATGCGTCAGATTTTTTTCAACTTGTGTTGTATTTGTTATGGAAAATAGCAAAGCAAAATGGATCCAAACAAACATTTATCTTAAAAAACACGCATGGAATGACAATGAAATATTGCACTTGTAAGTCCGAAGCACCGTCGATGTGATAGCTGTCACGGCCAGGCAAACATAAGAATGCAACTTTGAGCATTCTTTACAAAATGTATTTATTGCTTTCCAAAATTATCATTTCATTATCATTTAAAAGGAAAATTATTTGAATCTATAATTGTATTCATTTTGTAATGAATTGCAAAGTTTAATTGTCATATGTTATTTTTGGCCTGTGTGTCTTTATATGTGTGGTTTAAAATTTTAAAAAATGTTATAAACAAACAATAAAAACACTCACCGCCCGGGTGGGTGTTTTTTTCCCAATCTCTGTTTGGGGCTGAGAATAATGTAGTACATTACTAGATGCACATGGAGGCGCCATTCGGTGTATCTTTACACACCTGAGTTTTCAGGCATACCTGGAGATTTAATACTCTGAGAATTTTTTTCTTTTATGGCTTTTGCGTATCGTAGGTTACCACCATGGTTAATAAAAACAATGTTTCAATTGGGTGTATAAATCCAGATTTATTCAGAACTTGCTTATGCCTGCGTCACCAGTTTCTTTTCGGAACCATCCCTTGGATCATTGGACAGAGTTTTTGTCTGACCACGCCTATTTTGTAAATACTGCGTTTCCATTGGCCAAATAAGGCGCTAATCACGTGTTCTGATTCGCCCGTCCCCTCCCACTGTTTGCTCAATTTGGCACCGACTCGGATGGTTATTTACGGTGGTTTTTATCGACCTGCAATTGCCATTAGTCACTTGTCGGGAAACAATCTGCAATTTTCACACTGCCAAAGTGCATACGATTACGCGAATTAATTAGCGGGTGTCATGTCACCACAATCGCTCAACTATTATCAGGCATCTGCTGTCTTTCCAAAGTGAGTGAAACTACCGGATTGTTATTGGAAGCGCTCATGTCGTTGCTTTGTGTAAGAGGTAAGTTTTGCTTAATTTATTTCTAAGTTAAACAGTGTTAAAACCGGCTATGTGTGTTAGAGAGGCACTGAGCTTCACTGCATTTAATTTTGAGATGCGGATGAAAACTGCACAGATTATGTAAAAACATGCTTAAGGAGCGCTAGAATACTATTTATGGTGTTTAGAAATATATTATTCTTGTGTTTTCTTATTGTTATTGCTATGGACAAGCGTCCATATTCTGTTGTTTTGAGTAGAACCATCACTTCCCTGTATTTATGTTGGCAAAGTGAAATTGGGTTTGTAACGTCATGAACAGTTTCGGGAAACACATCAGTGTAATTCTTGTATCCAATATGTCTAAAAAATTTAAAACGATACTATCCGAAATATTCCTTCTTATGTATACAATATTTGTATATAAATAAGTTTTATTCATAACTCAAACCATTTCAATATGCAGGGTTTAATTCTGTCCCAAACTCACTGCACTTTAAATTGATCCACTTCCACCAGAATGACAAACAAAAGTACTGTATGGAGTATAAAAGTCACATTGAATAGAAGAAAAAAAAAACATTCTAACGACAAGATTGTAGTTGTGACTTTTGCTAGAACCAAATTGTGTATTCATTTCGGGAAAGTACTATAAACAAAACATTTTATCGTTCTGCGATTCACGTTTTTTTTGGTGGGGGGAAAGAAAGTAATACATTATCGAGACAAAAATGCCATAATGTGAGAATAAAGTCATACTTTCACAAGATGAAGTGAATTGATGAGTTCAGAGGAGCAGTTTGTGTTTGTGTTAGAAGTTGATGCATCAACATCTGTCTGGTTGTTTCCCAAGTAAAAGTTGTGTTTTGCTTGATTTTTGGTGAATATTTTTGTCAATGTAGGGCTAGGTTCATTCTTGAAATGACCCCTACTTCTCCAAAATGACGTATATGATTAAAAAAACCAAACGGAAGTGTCGTAGTTAGAGGCCTGCCTCCCTTTGCCATTTACTGCAGCAATCAGAGTGAGAAAAGCTTAATTAAGTGATTTTTGGTGAATATATTTTTGTCAATTTATGACAATAATGTGGTGATTTAAATGCCTCTTATTTCTCCATAGATGAGAGCTTTTCAGTTGTAGTTAGTGGTCTACCAAAACAAATTGTTGATGAGAAATGTTTCAAACTACGGTAACTTCAATGTGTCTTCATTGAATTGAACATGGAATTGTCGTATTACAATACAGTATTATATTGACTGCCAATTTAAATGGCTGCTCCTTCTTTCATATGGCAGCATGCAGGGTGAAACAAGAGTTGTACAATCACATGCAGTCATTTGGTTGTTGGCATTCATTGGATGAGACCTCCTTACTGGGTGAACCATGTGAAGGTGGCCATCTTTCACCCCACCGACTATTCATGATGTGACATTTGGTAGACTGTCACCAAGGGTTTGTGTTTGTGCAACATGTTTGGAAGTGAATCCTTGTAATCAAGAGCCATTGTCTGCAGTGGGGCCATGTTCTGTATTTGAGTGTCACCAATTGATTTATTGTGTCTGCAAATGAAAGGCGGGAGGTGTTATGCTGACCAAGATGACCGGAAAGATGTCGATTGAGCCAGGCCAGTGTGTTCAGCTGACTTGGTGACTCACCCTGTGATAACAACAGCTTGACAATGTTGCTGCTTTTTTATTTTTTTATTATTGTTGGGTCAAGATACTCCATCTCCATGGCGATATCTTACCTAATACACGAGTGGTTTACCACAACAAGAGGACATGTGGGTGAGAATCTGAGTGTCAATCAAAGACAGGGCTCAGTGGACGCACATTGTTGTAGGTTGCTGTGTCTGGATTCTGTCTCAGGGGTGAGCACTTCACAGGACACGCATCCATTGTGAGAGGTTCCGAGTGGGTACTTTATTGTCAGTTCAGCTGCAAGTAATGTTGCGTTTTAGTTGTGGTTACTGGTGGTGGTGAGTGATGGGGTGGGGGGCGGGGCAGCATGCGAGGACTGTACTAGCAGTTCTGCCTTTGGAGATATTATGGGCAAGGGTTTTTGCCCAATGATCATAAAACATTATCCACGAGAAAAAAAAAAGTGATGGTCATCTTTATAATTCGTCTCTGCAAAGCTCCCAGAGATGCCAGTATTCGCAAGGCTCAAATTTAAAAATGTAATTTGTCTCTGTTCAATCTTTAAATTACTTTCTCTCAAGTACTTCATCAAAGTGCAGTCCGTTGCGCGAGTGTCTGCTGTACTTTCTTTACCACACACAGGTATGTGCAACAGTCTCTCTCACACACACACACACACACACACACACACACACACACACACACACACGTCCTATGTTTTATTTATTTATTTCATTCGGAAAACATTGGATTTTAATGTTTTAACGTTTTCACATGACATTCAGCATTGTACAGATATGACACCACTTGCTTAGAACCCAGATCGGTAAGATGTAGGAAAATAATTCTGATAAGCAAAACCAGAAATAATTCAACCGCACATGGGGAGGTTTAGTGTGTCGAGCAACAGCATAGTGGAATTATGTGAGAACGAGGCAGGCAGAGAACGCTTAGAGATTGTAGATGTAATCCGTTGACCATCTGTTGCGCGCACTCTCTCTCTTTCTCTCTCTCTCTCTCTCTCTCTCTCTCTCTCTCTCTCTCTCTCTCTCTCTCTCTCATGCTTTCTGTCTGTCTCTCGCCACCTGATCTAGCCACCAGCAACAGCGGAAGTGCGCTGCTGCCAGCAGCATTAGGAGAGTATAGTGTCACTTCCTGTTCCAGTTTTCCTGCAAATACAGCACAATTCTGTCCCCTGCCCTCCCCACTCCTCCATTTTACTTTTCTCTTCTACATACTGTGACTTTATGTAATCGTGCCTCAGATAACTGTCATATGGTTTTAATTGGAATCTATGGTCAATAGAAAAGTCACAATTATTAAAACAATATTTAGCTTACAAGGGTGGTCCAGTGGTTAGCACTTCGACCTCACAGTGCAGAGGTCGTGGGTTCGATCCCGGCTCCGGCCTTCCTGTGTGGAGTTTCCATTTTCTCCCCGGGCCCGCGTGGGTTTTCTCCGGGTACGCCGGTTTCCTCCGACATTCCAAAAACATGCATGGCAGACTGATTGAACATTAAAAATTGTCCCTAGGTATGAGTGTGAGCACGGATGGTTGTTCCTCTCTGTGTGCCCTGAGATTGGCTGGCAACCGACTGCCCGAAGACGGCAGGGATAGGCTCCAGCACCCCCCGCGACCCTTGTGTGGATAAGCAGATCGGAAAATAGATGGATCAGTTAGTGTTCAAGCACCACGTAGATTACTCACTTCGTTTCATTTTTTAATACATGGCCAATGCATCTCAATCATATTTTGACTAAAGCCAGTAGAAACATCTCATTGCTTCGATGTGATGCCCATTTTATGTCATCACAAACCAGAAAATTCACCCTGCAGTTTTTAGTTTTACGTCACCTGGATTATTGTCCCGCAGACATGGGCCAGTGCTGCTAAAAAGGGTCATGATAAACTTTGAATTGGACAAAATGAAGCGGCTAGGTTATCCTTTTTGAGCTAATGTTAATGTGATGCATCATAAACTGTCATGGAGGAAAGTCAAGGACAGACAACACACCAACCTTGGCGTTTAGTGATGTATTTTTATTGCCTAAAATCTGGATCTCCCACAGAGCTTTCAGCCCCTTCTCTAAACTACAGCCCACCTGTCAAAAACACAGCTTTAATACAGGACAAACCTCTAATCGTAATTTTTATTTGCCTTGATCAAGAATAAATGTATTTTAAAAAATACTTTGATGTGTAACATTGAGCCATCTCGTACTGGAACATGTTCCCTCCACAAGTGATGTCAATGAGAAGTCATGCTACCTTTCAAGGAAACATCCACGCATGTTATTCACCTGTCTAGTTTTCGTTTCACTCTTCTGCTTGTATCTTGACAGTTACTAAATTGGACATATTGTGACTTGTACCTAATGTTTAACCGTTTGTGATTTGTAAATGGACCATTCGTCATTATTATTATTATTATTATTATTGTTATTATTATTATTATTATTATTATTGTTATTATGATGATGATGGTTATTATTTTTTATTCTGATTGGACCCCATGAAGAATACGCTCTGCATTGGTACAAATTAATGGGGATGCTTAAATAAACAGACATTAAAATGTGTCACTCTGAACACACATTTGTCAACGTAAAACAAAATGGTCTGTCGTCAGTCGATTGCCTACTGGGATTTCTCCAGTGCAAACGCCTAAACGAGAGGATTGCTTCCAAAATAAATACACATCATTCTATAATGAGAGGAGGAGGCTGACCAAAAAAATAAATAAAAGTAGGGGGGTTGCAGAAGCAATGAATTAACCCGGCCAAATTCTGACCTTAATGGATTTACGGAGGCCCTGTCCAGACCATGATAGCCATCAGTTTCCACCATTAGTGCCCGATGGTTTATTGCCCTCAGGCCTCAATGAGGCAACGTCATTCAAATGAGAGCTTATGGCCGCTCTTCATTCAGCTCATGTACTGCTGTGGCACAGAGTGAAACTAGTGTTAGGTGGAAAGTCCCCCCCCCCTCCCCACGCCCACAGTTCTAGCTCTTGGAATTTGTAACTAGTCAGGAAAGACAGTTTTGCAGGTGTTTTGGTCATAGCCACAGTTTTCATTTCAGTTTTATAACATGCAAATATCATCGAATTCAATCAACAACAATTCATCTTTGTTGTCATATCATTATTTAAACTGCTGAAAAATGGCACTTCCACACCCCTAACTTTAACCGTTCAACCTTAATCCCCACTCCCACCTCCAATTATTCATTTCATTTCGTGCAAGGTGTGGAATAAAAAATAAAATAAAAAGAAAAAAAGCCAAGTGGGTTATTTTTGGGACCCTTTCCACTCAAATCCGGAAGACTTGGAGAAACAGTGTGCACTGACAGGAGAGCAGGAGATGTTCCATTCACATGTGCAAGTGCCACCATCATCCTGTTTCGTCCCATCTGCCATCTAAGGCTCCAGAGGTTTTAGTAGGTTATACTGTATGCCTGAACACTGCCAAAGCAATCACAAGTAATCCCCTCTAAAGCACTTCAATCCCACAAAAAAAAATATTCTAATGCCGCATCAAGAGAACAAAGATGGGCAGTCTAAAAAAAAATAAACCAAAGCAAATACTCTACCCTTTTTCACGGCTTTTTTTTTTTTTTTAATTTCCTTTCTTAGTATTTTGTCAAGTCTGTTATTTGCTTTTATTTCTTTTTCTAATGGCCTTCCGATCCACTCCCCACTGTTTAATGCGCCGTTGTTGGCGGTTTGTTTTTATAACCAGCTGTCTTTTGTGTGACACGGCTCTTTGGGTCTGTCCTAATAGCAAAAAAAAAAAAAAAAAAAAGTTGGTGTCCTTGGATCCGCTAAAAGTCTATTTTTGTATATTGTATTGTAATCAAGTGTCAACGTGCATATTAACATATTTTCAACATGATGCAATACCTGAGGGTGGCATCGGCCAAAAATAGATTGGTATCAGGAAATTATGAGTGCGTGAATGACAGAACCCCTGAGGTAAGGGTGGAAAACACCTCGGGTTTACTCTGAAATCACCGTTCCTTTTGTTTCGTTTGTGTTTCACTTAAACCCACGTAGTGATTCAGAAGGACACAAAAAAAAAAGGCAAAGAGCTCACCTCATCTCAATTTTAATATAGCTGCATATTGAATGGAACGTGACTAGCAATGATGTCGCGAGCCTGGCTTGTACGTCCGCGTGCTTATGTTTGTGTAATCGTGTGAGTCATGGCTTCTTTGTTTGCATATTAACGACATTGTCAAGCCTTCGATCGCATTTGCTCCCGAGTCCGGATGTGCCTAAATATGGGCCCCTACACACTAAAATTAGACACATTTCGTTCCTGTGGTCCATTCTAATTTTGCCTTCAACCACAAATGTCTTCAAAGCAAATTTGCCAATCACAAATATGTTGGAGGACTCGCATGATAGTTCTTCTCTTGCATACGCACGTTGTGTTTCTGATATTCAAATGGCATAAACATCGTCAAATTTCACAAAATAAGGGTTGCCTATCTGAAATTGTTCCGTGTTCTTCATTTGCAGTGAAAAAAGCCAAGCTCCACGGACCTTCAGGTGAGTACTTTCACCAATGTTTCCTTTCCGCATGGTCACACATTTCCAGTGTTTGCTTTGGGTTGAAAGCTCTTGTTTGCAGGCAGGTTCCAGATGAAATGTGACCCTGGTAGGGTAAAATCGTCCTAGCTGTATTAACACTTGCTGAGAAGCTAGTGTCACACTTACTGTAATGGAGACTTGCTTGTGGAGGCTCTCAGTCGTACAGGAAAGTTCCATCGTAGAAAGGGTTCTGTCAGTCGTCATCTGTACCTGTGGGTAAAAAACAAAAAAAAACAAAACAAAAAAAAAAAAAACAAAAAAAAAAAAAAAAAAAAAAAAAAAAAAAAAAAAAAAAAAAAAAAAAAAAAAAAAAAAAAAAAACAAAAAAAAAAAAAACCACTTTTTTTGCCTTTTTTTGTTTTTTTGTTTTTTTTTGTTTTTTACCCACAGGTACAGATGACGACTGACAGAACCCTTTCTACGATGGTAATGGAGACTTGTAATACGTACATACTATGTATTTTTATGTTTTTATTTTTTTTTTAATGTAGCACTTATTTTAGCGTAGGTAACTTGGAACGTTTATTGAAGAGCATTGCTCAAAAGGCATAAAGAGAAAGGCCCTTCAGTCTTGAGAACATATTTAAAACACTGTTCTTGAGTTTACACTATCTTTACAGTTTACGTGATGACTTTTAAGTGCTCTTTATTGTTAGTGGTTCAGTTTTTTTTTTTTTTTTTTTTTTTTTGTGTAGCATGATTATAGCCTTGCATCCATTGAAGCCAGCATGTGCAGCTGACTTAAGATCGCTGGCCACTCAGTCCAAATCCCTGTGCTGTCCACCGATGCCAATCCCTCGTTTAACCTCACACCTATCTTTTAAGCCTTGTGACGTGTCCCACCAGAACAGCAAACGGCGGCGACGGAGCCGCAGCGGCTTCACGTGACATTTTGCTCCCACTCGCAATCAAAATCTGCCTTTGTGAAGGAGAACGGTCTCTGTTACATAAGGGTATTTAGTTTTGATGATTAGCCAAAGTCTTAGCCCCGTTCTTAGACTAAATGTAAACATGCAATGGGTATAAAAAGTCTACACACACCACTGTTTAAATGCCTGTTTTTTGGGGGGGGGGGTGGTTGCAAAATGTTGTTTTTTTTGCATAATGAAAACAAAAAAAAAAGAGCCCCTGGTGTATCATTTACAAACTTTTTCAAATATCTCCTTCACTGTTGCTGTCAGCCTTTTGGTAGCATCCCTGATCATATTTTTCTTGTCTTTTCATGAACTTCGAAGGGACATCCATTTTTGGCGATGCCGCTGCTGTGCCGTATTTTCTTGATGACTGTCTTTACTGTGTCGCATGCTATATTTAATACCTTGGCAGTTGTTTTGTATCCTTATTTTTCCTGACTGATACCTTTTGAACAATTAAGTACAAGTTAAAGGTCATGTTAATGATGGGGGGCTTAACTCTATATTTAGCATGCATGTCATATTTAGTTATTATTCTTCCAACAGCATCCCACTGGTGTTTCCTAAGGACACGTGTGTATCAAACAAACTGTGTTATGCCAAATCATTTAAAAAACTACCACGAGAAAGGAAATACATGATTTCTCTTAAACATCTATCATTCAGCGGTGAGGCTGAATTGATTATTACCGGTAGTTCGGTCTTTTCTGAAGTACAAAACACTCATGACCTTTTCTCCTCTTCGCGTACACAGAGCTTGTCTGTGACATGTATTTGCATTGTACTTTGACCACACCTTCAGTTAGGCCTCACTTTGGAACATCGGGTTTCTGGGGAACTGCCTGGCTTTCCGCTCACTCCCTCAGGAAACTTAAATTTGATAAGAGATTTGTGTTGCTGGGTTACTTCATGTTTTTTTTCTCTCCCCCCAACTTGGAGAATGATGAATTGGCCAGCAAATGTTGAAAAGCAGGCTCGGATATGTCTTAGGTTGAATGCGTTGTCAATAAGAGGTCGGAATTCAAAATGTCAGTCTTCCGACTGCCTGAGTTTTCCTGACTAATTTATAAAGAAAAAGAAAAAACATCATTGATCAATAATGGGTGAAGAGAAGTGGACCCCTACTATCTTGTCAAGGGGGAAAAAAAAACAAAAGTAAGCACAGCATCATGCCACCCTATCTAGTGATGCCTGCAATGCAGAAATTTTATACCCCCAAAAACTCTTTAAAACATGGGGAGGAAACTCCAAGATGTGTTTTCCATGAAGAATGTCCGTTGTCCACAAAAAAAAAAAAACTGTTTAAAAAAATTCTACAGACAATCCTTGCCATCTTTGTCACAGTTACTTCGAGATGCAATGCATCAACAATAAATTCACCACAATCAGCACATTTCGTGACAATCGCCTATAGCCCAATCATTTTTTCATACGTCTTTTCCGATGATCAAGCAGGGTTATAGTTTCTTGAATTCTGTCACGCTTTTCATCAGAGCAACATTTGAGCATTGGCTTTTGAAAGAATAGTTTGAAAGTATTTTTTTGAACCAGAATAAACGTGTTTGTCAAACTATTTATTGTTCACTATCGTTCACAGGATGTCAGGATTTGGCCATTCTCCATTGTGCTCTGTCAGTGTTGCTTGTGATGGTGACAGCCAGCTTGTACCTGCTGCAATTGCCCCACAGCTACAGAACTAAGTAGCATTCATCTAATCCATACATCCTCCTTCCTTTATCTCATCTCGTCTATTCATGGAAAAACAGTCCAAGTGTGGCGCAAATCCGAGGCTAATGATATAAATCTAATTAGAAAATTGCTTTGAGCATCCCACTGGTTCCTTTGTAGTATTGTATTTTCTTTGGCTTCGGTCACTTTGAGACACTGATTAGGTCTGTGTTCTGTCACTTTTGCCATTGTAGTCAGTTCTTTTGTTTCAGGCCGTTAAAAAAACAAGACGCAAAAAAGAAAAAAAACGGATTCCTGTTGTGTGCCTTTGGAATCCATTCTGAACTGGCTTCTGTTTTGAAGGCAGAGTAAATGTTTTGTACGTGTCTCTGGGGTAACCAGAACATATGACAAGAGTGCAACCAAGCAGCTGATGCCTTGCTTATTTTTCCCATAGTGTGTGTATGGGTGTGCGTACGTGCATGCATGGGTGTGTCTGAATATTTTTTTTAATTCCATCAAGGTCAGGTTTGCGTTTACTTTCTCCAAATGGAGGCTTTCTTTTTCTACATACTGTACGCTAGGCTTTTATGCAACAGATAGGCCTTGCCTTGGGCATGGTACACACATACCTGTCAGGATTCTTTAGATGCTAAAAGATGTACTGCACAGCCATTCGTCAGATGCTAAAACAAAACCATTCCGGTGTGAATGCTTTGCCAACAGGATAAAATGCACTCATCTTTTTTTATTTTATTAACTTTGATTCACAACAGAGTGCAGTAGTTGACTCATGGGAAAATAGCCTTAATCCCTGACCACCGCCCAGTGCTGACAACTGGTGTAGTCATTTGTTGCCTTTCAGTCATACTACCTGAGTGGCTGCAGTCGCTGCGTGTGAAAGTTTTCGTATTTATATTTACTTAAATCCAGCCTCAATGTCCAAAAGAGTTCCAACAACTACTCGTACTGATATACTGTACTGGAAAAAAAGCCAACTGTTGCACATAACGGAGGTTTTTGTCTGTAGCTCACCAGTCAGGAGCGTACAGTACATACTGTATTTTCCTCACTATAAGGCTCACCTAAAAGCATTCAATTTTCTCAAAAGCCGACAATGCGCCTTATAATCCGATGCGCCTTACATATGGATCCGTATTCTGATTTCTTGGACGTAGTGTTTTAAATGTTCTGTAAAGCGCTTTGTTTTTGACAGCTGCAGGGTTTGTGAAAACATACTATAAATAAAGCTGTATTGTATTGTATTCCCTTTAGCGTAGCTCCATCTCGTGGATGCATAACGCAATCCTAGTCACTATTGTAGCTTCTATTCTAAGCGCTTTATAATGCAGCGCGCCTTATATATGAAAACAGCTTTAAAATAAGCCATTCATTGAAGGTGCTTATACCCCGAAATGCCTTATAGTGCGTAAAATACGGACTTTTAAATATTCCAGTATTATCATGTGGCATGACCGACTTCCATAAAAGGGCCTTTGACTTGTTGAAAAAAAAACTCTTTGCAGCCCTCTAAGTCGAAGAATTGTTTGAGTAACCCCGTGTTGTTTCAATCTTATTTCAGACAAATTCAACACTTATGTTACTCTGAAGGTGCAGAATGTCAAAAGCACGACAATCACCGTGCGAGGGGATCAGCCCTCCTGGGAACAAGATTTCATGTTGTAAGTAAATTAACTTGTAAGATATTGAACTGGTTATGTTTTTATGCTGTACTATATATACTTTATTAATAAGTGGTCCGACCGACATATTTATTCTGTATTTTATCTCCTTGTTATTCAACTCTTTCATTTCCTCGTCATGCATCATGAAAGGTATCCATTGTGGTCAGAGAGCTAGCGCGAGGTCGGACGGGTGTTTGTCTTTTGTTGAACACCGACATTGCGTCAGTGTTTGTTGTTCCAGACCCGCCGATACCAGTTACAGTATAGCGTGTGTGTTCTTTGAAAGCCACCGCGTGATCACCTGACTCAAATAAAATCAAATACACGATGATGTCAGATCTCGTTTACACGGAAGTTGGATATTACACGCACCACGTTAAGTATTCATTGCAGTAGTTTGCAGTCATGCAGAAAGGCAAGGCACCATACTAAAAGATGTTCCTCATATTTCAGTTATCCCATGTCTTGTTATCTTAAAATAAGGAATTTGGATTTGTTATAATTTGTTGCACTGACAATTTTTCCCCCAAAACCCTTTTGTGTGCGACAAACACGTCCATATCGAGAATGAACTTTTCTCAATTTTTTTTTTTTTCCACTTTTGAAAAGTCCATGCACCCTAAGGAACAATAATACATACAGACACAACAGAATGGTGATTTTATTTACTCGACCACCATATACTGATTGCAGAAGCCTTGTTTAGAGAAGTTAAATGGCAAGCTAAAAGGCTCTAATCGGCCAGTTCAAATTATTCTCCCTGCACGACTAATTTATTCTATTTTGTTTGAGCATATGATACAAAAAGCCTTTATGTCTGCACCTGGACACCATGGAAACCCTTTTTTTTTTGTCAATTAGCTGTTCACTTTGATTATCCTTTATCTCATCTTCCTTTTGATTGGCCCAGAGATAGCTCTAAACTACCGCAGATGAGAGTATGCAAATGCTCTTGTTATGCGGCTCCCTTTCAAAAAATTAATGTCCAATTTCATTGCTCCTATCGGGCACTGTTTGAAGCCTTTGAATATTGAACTGAATGTAAATCCAGGCCCTAGAGGACTGCACTATTGCGTAACAAAAACAGGAACAGTCTTTTGTGATCGTGGTTTGGTTCTTTTCGTGATTCTTGTCAAACCGTAAAGGCTACATTTCTTGTGACATTTGTTCCCCTGAATTTAGTGCACCTCATTTTGAGGATGTAATGTCTTTGTTGATTAATTTTATTTTATTTATTTTGTGTTCCGCAGTGAGATCAACCGGTTGGATCTCGGGCTCATTGTTGAGGTGTGGAACAAAGGTCTCATCTGGGACACCATGGTGGGGACAGCCTGGATTCCTTTGAAGCGTATTCAACAATCAGAGGAGGTTAGAATGCAATTCGCCATCCATAATATGATCTTGTGTGACGGTGCTGCATTGTCGGGCCGACAGTTTGTAAGTGTATAGAATCGTCTTCTGTGTTGACTGTTGAGATACTCTTTTAAAAAAATCCAAACCTCTCCACTGGTATTGCGCATGTTTTCGTTTTCGTAATACATGCTTTGACATGTTCATTTTGTTTAGCGCTACTATCAAATTTGGAGTTGCTTTATGTAAAGTGCTGTTGCCTTTAAGTCTGAATGTATGTATGAAGTCGCCTTTTCCACGTGCATTTGAAGGCACGGTTGCATTGCACTGCGGGGCGTGTCAGGCAGGGCCCCACACCACCAGCCAAGGGGGATGAGGGTAGTGGAGAGAATGAATGGAACAGTGCTAAGAATATCGCACGTTGCCCCATTGCAAAACACTATAAAGCGCTACATGTACTTAAAAAAAAAAAAAATGTGCATACTGCATGTTCAAGTGCTAGAGAAATTGCACATAGAGTTCACCCTCCTATTGCACACTGCTTGGTTACATCTAGTTTATGTACGTAAGTCATTACACGTGCTTTCAAATTCTTCAAAATGCAGAGATTCTCTTGCCTGAGTTTTTGGTGACTCTCCTTCTCCCTCCTCAATTGCAGGAGGGCCAAGGTGAGTGGCTTCTCCTGGATGCAGAGGTCCTGATGAAAGCAGATGAGATATATGGCACCAAAAACCCGACCCCTCATCGACTCTTACTGGACACTCGCTTTGAGCTGCCATTTGGTGAGAAAATCCTTCTGAAAGTCATCTTCTCCGTTTTTTCTTTAATACTTTGATTCTATTCCGGACCTCCTTTGAATAACTCAGAACCTCATTATTATTATTATAAGAAATTCAAAATGCCAGTTACATGCTACAGAAAGTATAAATTGTAAAATAGGTCAAACACTTGCTATTCGTGTTAACCTGGAGCAAATCAACCGCGACCCACACAATCTTTGTGGACTGAAATGTCAGCAGCTGGTTTTGAAATTGACTGGGGCATGACTCACAGATTGAAGACGTCATCAGTGCAGCCTTGTGTCCTATTGACCAGTGGAAGAATATATATAGTGTAAACTTCTTTTGTTTGTTCTGTTGAAATGGAACATAACCACATTGGCATCATGTTAACTGAAGCTGATGTTGTCAGTACGTATTTTTTATTTTTTTGTGCCTTTCGCCACCAGACATCCCAGAAAATGAGGCACAGTACTGGACAGACAAACTGGAACAAATCAATTCCATGGAAATCCATGATGAGGTATGACACCGAATAGGTTCCGAAAGTGCATTTTTAAAGGGTGACAAAGAATTACATTCAGATTCAGATTCAGATGCTGGTTTTCATCCAGTTGTAAATTACCATTTCCTATTTTTGCGTACCTCTCGACTGACAAATGTGCTTGTTGTTGTGTTTTTTTTGGATGCAGTACACTCTCACAGATGAAATTGACAGTCATCCATTGCCCCCCACAGCTTCGCAGTGTTGTGAGTAATTTCTACTTTTAGCCTCCAGATGGAGTCATTTCTACTTTTTGTACCACACAGGCTTTGGCATGAATTTGTTCTTTCTTTCCTGGGGGCTTTTTTTTTTTGCTTTTAGCCACACATGTTCTTATTATTAAAACTGTTGTTTGTCATGTTTTTTTTCCTAAAATCGATTCATTTATTATTGTGTTGACCTCATCCTATTCTTAAATGTCTGCTTGCATGTCAGTTTGGTTTCAGAAATCTTTTACAGCCATTGGAGGGTATTCACAATTCTTCCATCATTAGTAAACTCAGAGACACCACCATAGTTTCTTTTCACTTCCCCTACCTCCTTGATTTCACCTCTTATTTTTTTATATTTGCACTTTCACCAGGCAACTATTTCGGATGGGCTGACTCACTCCGTATGTAATGAAATTATCCCCTAAGCCAATCCTCAGTGCCCTGTGCATGCCATTATTCCATATCGCTCAAGAATATTTTGTTCATATACAGTGGATTCAAAAAGTGTACACACCACTTATCAATTGCGAGGATTTAAAATATGAGACCATGATACTGTACGTCATCCATCCATCCGTCTTCTATAGAGCTTCTCCTTGTTAAAAAATATTTACATATCCACTGTAGAAAGGGTTCTGTCAGTCGTCATCTGTACTTGTGGGTAAAAAACAAAAAACAAACAAAAAAAAAAAAAACCAAAAAAAAAAAAAAAAAGGACGTTTCGCTTCTCTCACAGAAGCTTCGTCAGCGGTAGACAACCCTGAAGTCTCCGTGAAGACTCCGGGAAGTTGCTTTTTTGTTTTTTACCCACAAGTACAGATGACGACTGACAGAACCCTTTCTACGATGGAACTTTCCTGTACGACTGAGAGCCTCCACAAGCATACATATCCACTGTTAATGTGGCGAAAAACATATTTTTGAGAGGGGCAGTGAAACTAAAGTCAGATAAAGTGGTTGCTAAAGTGTGCACAGCCTCATAACTGGAAACATGGCTATGTTCAGAATAAGCAAATCGCTTTCAAATTCTTGTCAAATGGGAGTCAACCCACAAAAGTTAAAGTACCTCTGAGGAAGCCCAAATAAAGTTCAGCTCTTCTCAAGGGTTTTTCCTTTTGCTTTCTCGCAGAAGCCTGAAAGTCATGCTGGCTAGTATTTGGAATGGTTCCTTTTCCCCTCCACCTTGACAAAGGTCTCCCGTTCCAGCTGAAGAAATGATTGCTTTGCCATATTTTCTCCACTTGATGATGACTCTCCTCACTGTGTTTCACACTCTATGTAATGCCTCGGAAATTCTTTGTACCCTTCTACTGACCGTTACCTTTGAACAATGATGATGGAAACTTTCTGCAGGCCATGGCATGTGACGGCAAAAATGGCAGGAAATCACACGAGAAAAGCTGAACGTAATTTAGAGTTAAACAGAGTGGATTTACCATCAATGGCAGCAGGGGCGGGTGCTGCTTTCCATTTGACATGATTGGTTCATTCTGAGCACAGCGACATCCGCCACTTATAACAACAGAGTGTGCGCACTGGTGCAACCACATTTTCTCAGTTGTTTATTTTTCCTTCCCCTCGAAAATATGTATTGATTTTTTTTTTCCAAATGCATTGCACAATACAGTATGTTTTTTTTTTTCTCCATCAAAAGAACCTGCCATTTGAACAGGGGTGTCTAGACTTTTTATGGCCACTGTCGTTTGATTACCTTTGTGTGAGTTTTTCCTCTTTTAAACCTTCTATTCCTCACTACTTCAACACCCTTATTCTCACCTTTTGTTCAATATATCTTCCCTGCTTTGTGCTGAACAAATAGATGATTGTTTTCATATATTTCCTGCATTTCCACCCATTTTATACCACTTATCCCATTCAGGGTCACAACTGAGCAGGAGCCTATGCATCCTGACATTGACAGACATCGATTCACACTAAAATGGGCAATTTGAAGTCATCATCATGAAAATGTCTCCAAAGAAGGGTGATAATAAAAGGATCCAGATTACAATTACGTTGACAGCCGGCACTCTTTACAGTGGTACACTGTGGGGAGGGGAGGGGGGGGGGGTGTCATCTCCTTATCGCCTGCATTCTCCGATTTTGATTTGAACCCAAACTATTGAAAGGCTGGCCATCATGGGAAAACAAATATTTCACTTGTGTTTAAGCAAATAAGATGTTTCCTTTTCTTGCAGCTTTGGATGACCAGGACAGTGCAGTAGATGACCGGGATAGCGACTACCGCAGTGAGACTAGTAATAGTTTGCCGCCACGTTACCATACTACAGCTCAGCCCAACTCCTCTGTGCACCAGTATCCAATTGGGCCTCGGCCACACCACCACCTAGATTCATGCACTGACTCCCTACACAGTTTTGAACTGGATTACCGAGACCAGAGAAGCAGGTACACATTACTCCTCACATTTACTGTTACTTCATGTTTATTTAAAATGTCTTTATACAATTATTGTACTATTTCCATAAAAACATTATTAATAATAGTGTAAAAAAATGACACTTTTCTAGCAATTCGATAAACATCACACTGGATCAATTTGTGTCTTCTACATTCACTTTTAATCTGTGTTTTGAAGGTTTTGACAGACTGTTTTTGCATAAGAACCTGTCTTCATTTTTACATGAAATGCTTGTTCCATTTTTGAAACTTATGAACATATTTTGTTTGCTTGCTTTGTTTCTTGTGCTTTTTCTTCTTTTTTTGTTCTTTTTGTCTGTTCCTCTTCCCTAATGCTTTCATCCCTGAAATATATTCACCTTAAACTACATTAGATCACTGAATGAAAAAGGGCGCGTCAGAATTATACCAGTAGATTCTGGCATGGGTTGTGACGATTGGGAACGCAAATACAAACGCCGAGGAAAGCCTCAGCTCAGTGACTTTTTAGATGATCAACAAAACACTGCTCAAATGGCAAAGCCTTACCTTGAACCAACAATCTCAGCCCTTCAAAATACTCCACAAATGCCCATAATGTATCCTGAGGGCTATGACACGATCGATCGGCGGAGAAAGAAAAAAATCAGGGATACGGGAAGTTTTCTCAATAGAGAGGCACAACAATTGGGCGAAGAGGCTTTCCCCCTTGATATTGGGATACTCTGTGGGAAAAGAGCGATGCAGGAAGAGGGGCAACGCATGACATCCTGTCCCCAGCAATACCGAAATGGCCTTCTCTATAAAACAAGAATGTGGGCTAAAAATGAACTGGATGCCACCTTAGAAAATTATGCGGCTTTCAAAAAGGAGCAAGATGCAAGTATGCAATCACTGTCTGATTTTGATTTGATGTTTTCTGGAGACCATCACAATTTTTTCAGGGCAGAAGAGGATTTTGATGAAATTCCGTTTTCTGCAGAAGAAATACCCACAGTGATATCAAGACGCAGAAGAGACAAAACGTTCTCCTACTCTAGTGAAATGGACAATTCTCCGGGATTTCAGGAAAAGTGCAGAAAATCTAAAACTGGTGGATGGGTACCCGAAGCAGTGCTTTCACCCGTAGAAGAACCGAGTGAAGAATATATAGACCCAATGGATGAGCTACAGTGTCTAGTCGAAACAGTTTCTGAATATCTTGCTGAAAAAGAAGAGGAAATTAGTAAATATGGTTCTCTTCCTAAATCAAGCAAATCAAGGCTATCATCTCAAGGAAGCAACAAAACAGATTCTGCTGGAGATGACCCCAACAATTTCAGCGATTCCAGAAGTGAAAGTCAATCACACACTCCCTCTGGAATTTCAGGTGTTAAAAATGCTGTGAGCTCCCTATTCAGTCATCTCTCGGACAGAGTTGTTGGAAGCCCCAAACAGTCTGTCATTGATACAAAACCGTCATCTGTGCAGCCACCGCAGTCTGGCATAACAAAATTGCTGTCCTTTATTCCTAAATCAAACAGCTCTACTCCTGTAGCTGTTGTTTCTCCAGTGGAGCCAGCTTCTGAAAATGTGTTCACTCTGCCTTCACAACCACCCTGCAAGATGCAAAGTGAAATTGAGAGACAAGCTTATGCAGGTACTCCTGATCTAAAGGCGCCCAAACAGGATTTAGGAACAAAACCTCAAGCTGCAGGAAGCTCTGTTTTGGAAAAAATCAATCCTTTAAAGCTGTTTTCGTCAAGAGATAGTCCGAGCTCAGGTGAACACAAGGGACAGGCAAAGCCAACATATTATCAAAGTGATTCACATCTTGATCATAGTACTGTTTATCAAGATACATTACCTATGGAAGGCAGTCCAACAAAGGGCAGTGTGTCTTTTGCTGAATCTGCAAAGGCTAATGGTGAAATACAATCCGAAAGCACCAATTTCTTTAGTCTAAGAAAGTCAGTTAGTTCACTGATATCCCCTTTCCCCCCCATCCCAGCTCACGAAGCCCCACCTGTGGCAGTATATCCAGTATTTAGGTCGTCCGAGGAGCCGGGACTTCAGAAGCAGCGTAATGATCCATTATCAAATTCGAAGCTTAAACCGCCTTCGCTATCCTCTGAAAATGTATCAACACAGCAACAAACAAAAACAGACAGAGGAGTGTTTTCTGGGTTTTTTAAGTTTGCATCCAGTGAAGATGTCTGTTCTCCCGGAAACACAAAAAACCCAGAGCAATCACACCAACAGCCAACTTCTTTAACGTCCAATGCCTTTAAGCAAAATTCAGCCACGCCACAGAAAAACACAGAAAGGGGATGGTTCTCGAGCATATTTAGCTCTCCTTCTGATCCACCCAGCTCAAACCAAAATACTAACCGGAACCCTCCAGTCCAGAGCCATGTGTCACCCAGCTCACATCCAGAACACGCGTCAAATGTGAAAACAGAAACACATAATCGGATGCAACAGCAAGCTCCGAATCAAAGTTTTTTCTCGGGTTTTTTTAAAGGGAGCTCCCCTGAGGATTCTTCTCTGAGCTGTACTCAGCCGAAGCAGGTAGGAATGCGTGATTCAAAGGTATCAACGCTGTCGGACAAAATGTCACAGCAAGTGCCGCGAAACCAACAACTCACCAAAAGTGGTTCATCCTCAGAAGTATCTATCGACGCTCCCCCACAACAGAAAATGACAGCTTCAAAGAGGGGTGGGCTTCTGTCCGGTATACTGAAGTTTTCATCAACAGAAAATGCATTCCTTTCTGAAGAGAAGCATCAAGGAAACCTCCCTTGCAAGTACCCGTCCAAGCACAGCACCTCTGGTGAACCTGAGAAAATGCAGCATCAGCAAAAGAAGTTAACAGAGTTGCTTCCATTTGCATCGGAAGAGAGTGATTCAAGCAGCCAATCAGTTCAGCAGCAAAGCAGTGCTCATTGTAATTTGACCCAACTTGACACGCGAAGTCCAAACCAAGGAACAGACTTCAGGAATCAAACAGCTAGATGCAATACGCAACAGGAAACAAATAAATCGAGCTTTTCGCGGCAACAAACGGTTCCTGTTAAGCAACCATCCTCCAAACACGGTGGTATCTTTGCAGGTCTTTTTAAATTTGCTTCTGCTGATAGCATAAACACCCAACAACCCCCATCAATCCAACCTCATGAAAATGTCAAAAACGTATCAAGCAATGAGCGAGCTCACTTGGAGAACATTCAGAGTTCTGAACAAAGTCAACTACAAGATCACACGACAGAAAATAGTCAAGCAGGTGGGTCTTTTAGACCATTAAAGTCCTCCACACAAGAGAAGCTTCGGCAACAATCAAAACTTCAAGTAAGAGAAAAAATGATTAATGTGGAAAATGCGCAATATTATCAACAAGACAAAGAGATGGCAAATCAATCTGGAGGGCTCTCCCATTTGTTTAACAAGTTCACAAAATCATCTAAGGATGATGTCACAACGCCCCATACATCAACAAAGCAACTGTTGTCTCAAAAGGGTCATAACTATGCTGGTCAAAATAACACACCATTGCAGACACTGCCAGATTTTACTCAAAAAGCTTCACAAAACCGCTTTGACGACAAGAAGACGACACCACAAACTGACCAACAGAGTGTTCTTTCTGGACTTGAAAATAATGTTCCTATGGAATGTTTTGCCTATCCACAGCCTGATATATTGGGCCAGAGTGCTGAGGAACTATATCCTTCATCTCGATTGACAATGTGTGCTCGGAGAAGTTTGAGTCAAAGTAGTGGTCCAAATTACTTCATTCCAAGACCAAGTCGACACGATTTCAAAAGTGCACCTGTGTCAATTGATTGTGATAGTCTGGACTTAAGAACATCAACTACTTTTGCAAGATCACTTCAGAGTCATGCAACATACTCATCATTCAGTGCTGGTAGCTTACCTCAATTATATTGCTCTCCCTCTTCTCATACAAATTGCTCACTGAAGACCATTCAACCATATATTTGTGGAAGCATGCCCTCATTGTATGAAACAACTAGCCAAAACATTTATAATGGTCAACTATCTCCTTATCAAACAAGTCTCTCCTATGATGAAAACCAGTGGATCCACGGAAGTACAATATGGCAGCAGTTTCAGAATGAATCTTTGAATTCTCAAATACAAGGAGAGGACTCGGGATATTCTCAGAGCAATGAAAAATTGTCATTTCAAGCTTTTTCTTGTAGCTATAGTCCTCCAAAGATCAATCAACAACTTACTTCCTCCATCACCTGGCAAGGTGATATTTGTCCTGATGAACAAATAGAGCCATATTTTTCCAATGGAAACAGCAATGAGGGGTTTTACCCCACAAACGTTTGGAATAGCCGTGAAGAGTCAGAAAACCTCCAGCATTCATCCAGTGAACAGGGAATATTGAATTTAACAACTAAACCTTGTACGGCAACCCTGGGGAAATGGAATTCATGTCATGACAGCAGCACTTACAGCTTGAATGGAATTACATATCACGAAGGCTATTATGAGGAGACTGCACCAAGCTTGTCTTACTCTGCGAACTGGCAGCAAGGGATAGATAGCAACACGATCCAGCAAAGTCAATGTCATTTCAGTCGTTTGAAATACTCAAATGATCCTTCAAGTTTGAATTATGACATTGACGATTCTGTATACCTTGAAGACACAGAATGGTATCAGCAGTGGCTTGCGTTGTTGGAGCAAGGAATGTGGTGGCCGGCCGAAGATGGTGACTGTGGTTACTTTGTTTATACTGATCATGAGTACATTTATGCCTTGCTCACAGATTCAGCAGGTGAATATGTGTATGCATGCGCTCCTGAAGAGAACACTTCTGGAAACGCATGCGGGAGCTTTCCCAGTGCTCTGCTTTTCGATGAAATGGTTCTAGTGTGTGGTTTCAAAATTCCACTCTATAATGAGGATGAGCTTCTGTGGTTGCCTGGTCAAGATCTGAATGAATCTCAACTTCTGAATGCCCCTTTAGATTTGTCTGCAGCTTATAGAAAAGGGAATCAGATCATGAACCTAAATCTTGAGCAGTTTGCACAAATGTTTGAAAATTCTTTCTTGTCATCAGAGCAGCAAGGTATTGATTTTACATCTTATACATTAAACAAAGTTCGTATGGATCCAAGGCAATCGAACCACATGCCAGAAGACCAATTTAAGTATGTCATTGACCTTTCATGTCATAACAAAGACTATCAGGGTCCTCAGTGGAATAGCCAAGTGAATAGAACATTTCTGGCTCAAAAGGTTGCTGTTTCCTTGAATTCCACCGCTACTGTGAGATCAAATCAGCAGATACTTTACAAATGTTACCAGCCCAGCCAGCAACGTCGTCCATCCACTGCTGTTACTGTGAAACATGTTGATGATGTGTCAGAAGAAGACTGGAGGAAGATAGTTGCACCAGGAGAAGCACAACCAAATCGTCAGGTCAAAAAGATTTCTTCCCTCCTATCATCTGCTGTGGGCAAAAATACTTCAGTTGAATCAATACAGACTATCTTATCTTCTTCTAATCAAAGGGAGCCTGACAATACAACAGATAAACATTCTAAAAATGTGTTTTCATCTGGCTTACAAAGTTTGAAGACAAAGTTCATCAAAGAAGAAAGTACATCTGGCAGTTCACCAAAAGATGCACGGGGAAGAATTCTCCCCACACTTTCAACGGCGAATCAAGTGACCCCTTCCCCAAAACAATCTCATACCAATTCACAGAAACCTAGGTTGCCACGACAAACCTCAACAGAGACCACCACAGTGCCTTTGGGTTCAAAAGAATCTCAATTTAAAGATGGGCTCCCTCAATTTGCAACTGATAAACCAGTGGATATAACAGTTGAGAAAACCTCTGAGCAACCAGGGTTCATGAATTTTCTAAAATCTGCAGTTGGCATTGAGGAACCCAAGCAAGAGTCGCAGAAATTTTCACAGACTTCTGTCAAAGGGCAAATCAAAACTGGAAACACTGCTTCTACACAAGCAAGTGCTGGCCCAAATAAAGAGCCTACAGGAGTATCAAATATATTTGGATCAATTAGCAGCTTATTTAATAGTGATCCCTCTACGCCACAGAGCAAGGACACACCCAGGCAAACCGCAGCAAGACCGAAGGGTATACAGAGACAGCAAACACTGAACCAAAGTAGCGCATCTGGTCCACAAAAAGACCTCCCCTCCAAAAAATCTGAAACATTCACTTCCACTGTCAAGGACAGTTCTGTAACCCAATCGGAAGTGACATCACTATCTGAACGGACAAAACAAGAAAGCAAAACAAAACCCTCTGGTGGCCTGTTTGGATTTTCAATTGGAGACATTTTAACAGGAACAACAGCAGCAACACAGTCTGGATCTACAACTCAAACAAACAAGTCAGCTCCCAAAGAAGAGTCATTCAGTAAAAGTTTATTGTCAGTGTTCAGTGGCTCAAATCCACCACAATCTCCACCTAGCACTGGGCCTTCTCAAGCAAATGCCCCAAACACTACTCAACATTATCCTCGAGTCGAATCTCCTGGTAAAGGTTCATCAACAATGTCTGAAGCCTCGCGCTCCACACTCCCTCCTTCTCAAAGAGAGCCCAGCGATGAGGTGCCGCAACATAAAAATAGTCTTCCAAAAGAACAGCAGACAGGTTTTTTTTCATTGTTTGGTGGTACAAACACTCAACAGTCTCAATCTCAAACAGGATCTCTTCTCGGGGGAATTATTTCTGGATCATCAAGTTCAACCGAAAACCCAGTGAAGGGCCTGTTTTCAATATTTAGCGATCCCAGTCCTTCTCCGGCCCAGTCCCCAATGGCCTCAGCTCCACACCAAAAAATTGTTCATCCGCAAGCTCAACAACAAAGAGGAGCTCAAACACAATCAAAACACCAGCCTCATGAACAAGGGCAACATTCCACATCTGTTCTGGGAGGGTTATTGGATGGGTTGTCAACCTCAAGTGAAGGTCCCAGAAAATCATTGTTCTCCATGTTTAGTACCCCAAATGCCTCTCAAACACCAAGAGCAGGAGGACATACAGCTGCACCATCCAAAGAACCTTGTAAAACCAAACCTGCTGTTGTATCAGACATTGGGGCACCAACACAATCAACTCCTAAATTGTCACCTATTATTAAGTCTTCCAGCAAGGAGCCACTGCAGTCTTCGCAAAGTCCATCTGTGTTGAGCACCTTGGTTCGAGAAAATATGAGTGAAGTTTCAAGTGAATGTTCAGGAAGCAATGAAAAAAAGGACTCAAAGGAACTCCAATCTATTACAAGGAAGGCATCTTTGAATCACAGCACTTTAAGTGCTGGTTTTGAAGTTGAATGCACTGATATTTCATCAACCGACGCAAATTCTGAATCATCGGCTGTCCCGAAGCCAACAATCACGAATAGTGCACCTGAGTACCTTGCTCCTCTTGAGGAACTGCCAGCTCTGTCTATGATCCGGGAACCAGGTCAGGCATCTTCAAAAACAGAATCAATTTCAGACAGTCCAGCAAAAGGCTTGCTTTCATTATTTTCTGGCCTTACTAGTGAATCTTCTTGCGAAAGCCCAAAAACTCCATCTCCTGCAGCAAAAACATCTGAGTCCAAGGATGCACAAACTAAAAGTATATTTTCTGTGTTTGGCACATCCTCACCGCAACCCGGATCTCCGTCGGGAGGTTCTCTATTAGGGACTATGTTTGGAGGCTCATCATCTCAAACTGCCTCTTCTCAGCCTGGAGGATCATTACTCGGTGGTTTATTTGGAGGCCCTAGTCAACAGTCTACTCAGCAGACTGCACCGACTAAGACTAGTGGTTCTGTTCCGCAGACCGCAGGAACTCAAGCAGGGGAATCCTTTATTGGAGGTTTATTTGGTGGATCTTCTACTCGGACAGCTGGATCTCAGACTGGAGGGTCCATTTTAGCTGGCATATTTGGAGCTCCAGCAGTATCAACCACAGCAACACAGGCTAGTGGGACATTGGGTGGACTCTTTGGTAGGGCTACCACACAAACCATTGTACCTCAAAATAGTAGCTCTGTTGTGGAAGCTAGTCTGGGAAGATCAGCTACTGAACAGACGACTGACCGTTTTCCTGACGCCTCAGTTCCAGCTGAATTGCCTGTCAGAAATTTGCCTTCAACATTCAAAGATTCTCTTCCACCTGCATCGTGTGCACAAACAGTTACCCCAAATTTAAATGATAGCAAAAAAAACACTACTGTTTCTGAACCTGCTCCACGTGGATCATTAACACAAAAAGACGGTCATGACAATAACACAGTCAAAGCTTCAGGTTGTGACGAATCTTCGACAATTGCCACTGTCCCTCAAAGTGAAGAACTGCCAGAAACATTACAGAAAACGGCTATTACAGACTTGCTTCCGGTAGAAAGGGTACTTTTAAAACATGGCAACATAGATGACCATTGTGATAAAACAGACAAACCAGCAGTAGCAGATAATGCTGCTGAATATGAAACTTGTATTCTAAAGCAAGAACCTGCAGCAACTACCGTTATAAAAGATAAGTCTACTGAAGATAAAACACCACCTAAAAATGAAGAGGAGATGTTACCTCCACCTATGATTGAGGTGCAACAAAAGACACCAGCGGCGGACAAACAAGTTGGGAATTCATCAACAGAAACAGTCACAAGCTTTATGTCCTCCCTTTTTAAACCAGTAATGTCCTCTGATGCAGGGCCTCAGCCTCAAGAGAAAAGCTTGCCTTTTGGATTCGGAGGATTAGCTCCCCAAGCTGCTGCTAGCCAACATGGAGCTTCACTACTTGGGAGTATTTTTGGTGTTTCCACTACTCAGTCACCACCTCCCCACTCAGGTGTAAATGTATCTGGAAATTTAAACAAGGGCCCTGATCCCCAGTCTAACACTGACAGTCGTGCAACAACTTCTGGAGGGTCGATTTTTGGAATGTTCAGTGGACAAGCCACGATAAAGCCAAGTGTTCCAAAGACTAGTGGGCCATTACTGGGTGGGCTGTTTGGAGGGACTGCCACAGCAGCACAGTCTGGTGGTTCTTTCCTTGGAGGAATGTTTGGAGGGCTCACGGCCCCGGCTGCAGGATCACAAACTGGAACAACAGTTCTTGGAGATAATGAGAGGGCTACATTAGCTGCAGGATCACAAACTGGAACAACAACAGTTCTTGGAGATAATGAGAGGGCTACATTCAAAGGGATGGGACAGCCACACAAGACGCCAGAATCACTGCTAAATGAGCAGAAACCAAAACCTATTACTACCCGTCAACCATGTGTTACACAAGACAATTTGGCAACAAATGGTACTCTGACAGATTCAAATCAAGTTGTCGACTCCAATCAAGTCGATTGCACTAAGGAGGAATCCAACATCATTGCAAGTAACAATGAAGTGTCACCTGAGGCTGCTCATCCAGACACCACTACGCCCACAAGTAAATGTGAACTCGTTTCCCAAATTGATGACACAAAGAATGAAATGTCAACCGTTATGGAAAACATTCAAGAGAACCCCATTCTCACCAAGGAACAGTCTCGATGTGAAGGTGACTTATCTGTCCCAAAAAAGAATTCAAATACAGCCCAACCTGTTCATGATTTTCAAAAAGATGCAGAACCAGCTCAAGCAAAGTCTTTGTTCGGTTTCATATCAACACAGAGTGATGCAGGAAAATCAATTGGATCTTTATTTTCACCTGCAGTGACATCTGCTTCTTCAGCAAGTCCTCAAACGGAAGCAGGCAGTTCTCTTTTTTCAGGATTAAAAACATTATCTGGAGGTCTTTTTCAAGAAGAAAATATTACTCCTTCATTATTTCGGACAAAGATAGGATTTCCCTGGCAAACAGAACCAGTAAAGCAAGCCACTCCCTCAGTAATAACATCTCAGCCAAAGAATAGTAGCAAGCCAACAAGTGCTGAAACGCCTCAAGTGCAAAACGTTTTGACATCTGATGCCCCAAAAGGTGAATCGGTAGGTTCCACAGATGAAGTAGCCAAACCCCAGATATGCATTTCCAGCCCCGAACTAGATTCCCCACCATTCTTGACCTTAAAAGATACCAAAATGCTTGTAGAAACAACCCCTTCTGCAGGTACTACTAATGAAGAGCCATTGGACAACCCATCAAAGAGGAATCTGTTGAATTCAAAAAGGCTAGTAAAAGCATTGTAAATGGCATTGTTCCTTACCATTTATGATGTAATTACACCCCCCCACCCCACATCCCAAAAAAAAAAAGACACTCTGCTTTGCACACTCCACATCCCAAAAAAAAAAGACACTCTCTGCTTTGAACCCTCCCTGCCTGTCATTTAAATGTAACTAGCCTTTGTTTAAATTAAGTACAGGAAATATTCATATCATTGTAAAACACGACTCCAAGGTCAAACACATTTTACTTTTATTATTTTTGAGCATTATAATTCGGAGCCCCTAAGGTGACATGGAAGGAAAAAGAAAACACCATGTTCCCTCGAAAAGATAACGTTCCCTGGCATTTTTTTTTTTTTTTTGTGAAGGAATATGCCAAAATGACTTCTTTTATCTTTTACTTCTTGACTCGTGTTTGCAGCCCGTGCTTGCTGTGGTAAATGTGTAACCTATCGCTTTGGCTCAGCAGGGTTGATCATTTGTGCCTTAATTTGGCAAACATTTTCAAATTGTCTCATATCACATTCCTTTATTTTGCCAGACTTCTTAAACTGACATTTCAAGCACCCAATTAATACCTGTCCGCGTTTCAAGAATTGAGGGTACTGCTTGAAAATATTAACCAGAGCACAGAATGAACCATGTGCTCAGAAGCTGAATTTGCCGGTACATGACAGACCATTCATGAATCAAAACGTTTTCTGTTGCAATTGTTTCTTAATTATTCTTCTTACAAATTGAGGTCATCCTTTTGGAGGGCTTCTGCAAAATTGCTAAAGCAAATGAATTTTTTTTTCTGTCTACTGTCATTTGCTGTTGATTGTTGACAGCATCTGTACGGAAAATGTGTTTGAGCACGGGAGTCCCTTTTGTTTTTCATATTCATCGTTGATACTATACATGCTTTGGTTTCCTTTTTCCATATTTCATTTGTGAATTATTTGTACCCCTTTTGTATAGAAATATACTATCCTGGTAATTATCAACTCTCGATTTCTAACTCTCAAGTTGAGTGTCACAATTACATAGATGTATACAAATGATACATTAATCGCACCTATGCATATTTCATTCTTAATTCATTTGAAGTCATCTATAATTGTTGGTGATTTGTAATTCACTATTAGGGCTCCCTCCAATCTGTTTTTACAGTGCTGTCAAAACATAGCTGCCCTCTTCTCAAATTCCACATTTAAAATTTATTTTGGAGGAGGTAGAAATGTTTTGGGGTCATGAGGCAAGGCCCTTCAATCTCCTCATTTCATGGAGACGTCTAATAAAGACGACATTGAGTCAGTGCCGTGCGTAACTAGCACGTGGCTGAATCTCCACTCTTAATATGGTACTTTGTTACTCATTGAAGTTTATCATTGTAATAGATCAACTGCCATCGCTGTTTATGTTTTGCCCACCATTTAAATTATGCTAAGCATGTGTTATACACGCTTAGCGTAATTTAAAAAAAATGCAGTCAGTCAAATGACAACAATGAAATGTGCAGAGGTAATTGTGATCAGCAGTATTCATTGTTGTTAGTAGGACTTAAAGAGCATTACTCCCAGAATTTCAACATAGCATCTATAACTTGTAAGAGCCATGGTAGAAGCATGTGCAACACTTTATGCAAATGCTAACATATATTTAACATTTCTATTTCAAATTTTTTTCAACATGCCACAATCTCCCTTCAAGGTTTGGTATCTTTTTTAGGTTGTGTGTTGTGTCTATACAACACGTGTTTTAGTTTTTAGAAAGATTTTTGAGCAAGCAAAGCAAAAAAAAAAAAAAAAAAAAAAAAAAGAACCTTGATCAAATCGGATTTCATGTAATTCTTAGTAGATCAGTGGGGCTCACACATCACAACATTATTCCAAATTCAGGAATTTCATCAGTGTTTCAACAGCATTGAACATGTAAAAGCAACATGCTTGGAAAATGTTTACGACAACAATCCCCACTTATCTAACCCCGCTAGACAAGCTATCCAGAAATATGCAGAAATCACAAATGATAGAGACATTGTCTTTCTTTAATTGAGTCTGAATTTGTTTTTGGTGTTTTAAATTCTAATATTGATTATCTCCCTCCCTTTCCAATTTAGTCCAGCAGAAAGTAGTCGGTTTGGGTCATCAGGAAACCTGAGTCAGACCAGCTCTCAGCTGAGTGAGATCGGTCACGGAAGCACTGGAGGCTCTGAACTCGAAGAATCCTTCCACTCCTATCACAGCACGAGCATCTATCCCTCCTCAATCGGACATTTGACAACCAACGCACAGTCTGCCGTTGGCCAAAAGGTTCTAGCTCAGCCGTCCTTCGACACGCGACAACACTTGCAAAATGAAACTCCAACAGAGAAAGTGTTCTCAAAACTTCAAAGGTATGGTTTTATTCAACAACAATGTTTAACGAATACCTAAAAAAAAAAAGTATTTCTCCTGTAATCACTCTTATTCACGCTCATAAATTCATGTGTCCCAGGTTTCATGATGAAGGGTCACCTTTACCGTTTTCTCCATCCAGAGTTCGTTGGTTGAAAGCGATCAATAAAGTCAGGGTTCAACTTCGGGAGGTATGTTTTTGTTTTTGTTTTTGTTTTTTAATGCAAGTATGTTATCATTCTTCCTCTACCATTCATACTGCAAATAGAGATTTCCCTCTTCCATTATTCCATCCATCCGTTTTCTATACTCATCGAAATTATTTTATGATTATTCATTATAATCCTTCAAGGATAAAATTTTACATGTATCCCACATCATTCTTTTGACAGCGCAACAGTACATGTATTCGACTAACAGAGGGTACATTTTACTGTACAATGTATCGTACTTGCTCTAAAAATTATCAACTGAATTAAAAAAAAAAGTTAATATGAAATAAAAAGTATCATGAAAAATGCAAAATGATTCAAACTTAAGTTTCCACACCATACATAATGGGGTAGGTTGCAGGAAGCGTAACTACTTCGTACTCTGTAAACAAAGACGTCTGTAAGCCAGAGGCTGAGCAGTGCAGCTCAGCCTCTGGCTTACAGACGTTATGACTCAAAGGAATACTTTTGGTAATGTCTCAAGCTCAGTTGAAAAGAAATATCAGCACAGCACGAAAAAAAAAAAAACAACACACCTACTTTCTTTCCAGTGATCATTTTTATAAGATAGTAATTTAGTATGTTCAAACTCTTATTGTTGCACTTGTCTGGATCGTTTATTTCATTGTTTATTTTTTAAAAATATGACGCATGTTTGCTCAGGCCATTTTTGAACAAGATATTTTCCGATGTAAAAGTGTCTCGAAATTTGGCAAGTAAACACAGTTGAGCCATTACTCAACTGTTTCAATTCCAAGAAGAATTAGAATAAGTATTCTCGATTCTATTGCACGATGATTATGGAATACTCATACAGGTTTTCATGGAAAATGAAGTACACACGCGACGCTGAATATAAATAAGAAATGTGGCAGCACCCGATACAGCGATAAGACTGAGACTCAACCTCAAATCTTCTCTGTGCTGAATTGCGCTGCCAGAGGGGAGTGAGAAAGCAGCGAGAGCATCCAAAAGGGTGGGGGATCTCGGGATAGCGGCATTATCATGTGATGTGTAAACTGCTTTCCCTGACTTAACAATCTAGTAGGATCAATGCGGGAACTCAATCCTCAACAAGTTTAAGAATAGTCTTTAAACCGGGCACACCAACAAATCCATTGTACAGCTGGGGAGGATACCATCACTTCAGTTAAATGGATCCGCCGTGATGAATCTTAATCAGGTTCTTCTTCGTTGACTTTTCTACCTCCCAGTAGAAGGTAAGGGTTTTTTATTTATTTTTGAAGTTGCAGATTTGCAGATCAATTTTACAGTTATATACTTAAATTCAGTATTACTATACTGTTTATGTATTCGTGAATGAGGTCTTTTATTTATCTGTAACATGTTAATTGTTATTGTTTCATACAGAGTCTTCTGTAAGCACAATATGAATCACTGGACATATAAATTTTAAAAAAAAATCACCATTCAAAATGTCATTTGATTGGCTCATGTAAGTTGGTAATTGTGAATACTTAATGCCATGAAATGTTTATTTTTTTTACTTTTGTACTGATCAATGTTAACTGTGGTATCGAAAAAGGGTTGGACCAGAGCAATCCAGGAAAGCAGCTGGTATAGCTGAAACAGGACATGAAGCACAGATATTTGACTTGTCATCTAATTGCTGTGTTCCCAAAGCGTTGCAATTACAGAGATCGAAGCAGCTGCATGCAAGTTGTGAGCCTGATAGAGTGTATCTGTACACTGCCGCCAACCCTATTGGAGATTGTCTATTCCAGGAATTTCCTATTTGATGTATTTTTTTTAGTCTCAAGACCTAGGAATTAGGAATTTGGTACCTGCCAAGATTAAAATAGAATTTGTGTTGCCCAGCATCTGCATTGCATACATGTATGGTAAAGAACACAAGAGACATTGAAAAGCCATAGCTTGTTGATGATTAACTCATCAGTTTACAGCGTCTTACTCTTAGAATTTACCCACGGCCCATTTTGGTTGCCTATCCTAAGTTTGCGGAACTCTGGTCTATACTCTCTAAGGTACAATTAAAAAAAATAATAAATATTGGCTCTGAATTTTCTGAAGGAAATTGAATTTTGTTATACTTGCAAACATCGAGTTTAAGTCAATGCTTTAGTATTGTTACTATTTTGCTAATAATCACAGAACTGATTTTCTTTTGTCTGACCTTGCCAGGCGCAGAAGATGATTGCTTCTATTAATCGGAAGATGTATTGCTGTGGAATCGCAGTGTTTTTTTCTTTCAAGCGGACATAGCTAAGCAAGAGCGTCACTTCATGGAGATGTTCCCCAAAGGACGCCTCGATGGACAAGATAACATAAAAGAAGTTCACGTTCTTCCGCAATCCCCCATGGGTCTCCTGGTGGAACAAAGTTTCAACATACCACCAGAGAACAACAGACTGGAGGCCAATCAGTCCTTTACTCAATCACGAATGAACAGCTGTTCTGATTCTGAGTCTGGGATTTCTGCTGTGAAAGATACTCAGATACCTCATATAATAAAAAATATCCAGATTGAGGAAACTAAACAGGACGAGGACCAAGGCTCGAATAATATAGTGGATCATATCCTGAAAGAGCTGAAAGGCATAAATAAGATCCAGGAGGAAATATCAGACCTGAGGCAGTATCTAACGTCTGTACGAGGTTCAGTGGATGAAGTGTCTTGTTGTGTTGATGCAGTGCTAAGTGAAATTGATGAGTTATACTCTGGAGCTTCTGCTGCACCTCACTGTAGTCCAGTTTCTCAAACACACAGAACCAGGCGAGGAAGCCTGGGAAGACAGAATGCTGTAACGTCACCTCTCAAGAGAGACACTGCTCTATCGCCTGATTGGAAAAAACATGGAAATATTTCTGGTGGTTCACCGTCTCATAGAACTTCCAAGCAATCGACTCTCAATCACCTTGCCCACCAGTCCAACCAACAACCAGTCCAGGAGATGGCCTTGCAAAGCTCAAATATACAAGTTCTTTGTGCTGCAAAACAAGAGCTCCTTTGTCTTCATCAATGTCAGGACTACCGAAGTAACCACACTTTGTCATCCTGTCCTTGCTCAGATGCAGGATTTCTTTGTGCTGACCCAGAGCATGGCAGGTGGCCTGCTGATTATCAACAGTTCAATATCTGTGGGGAGGGAGATTGGAGTGAGGGTGAAGTCTCCTCTGCAAACAGTGAAGAATTACATGTTTGGGACTACTGTTGTACAGAGACACAAAGCAGCACACCGGGTCATTCTTCACACACTAGTTCTGAACACCTCTCATTACTTTTTGGAATTCATTACAACTCTCCGTCATGTTCTCCTAGTTTGGACAACAGAAATAAAGGACTACAGAAGGATGAAACAGATTTGGCATGTGTCTGTTCCGTTAAGTACCCCTACTCACAGAAGTCAGGGTACGACGACGTGGATGCTTGTGCAAAAGCAGAGGGAGAGTGTTCCTCCATGAATTTTTCCAATGAGCTGTTGACAGACGGTGAGGGTGGTCACCTGGAGCCTCATTCACTGTGCAATGACTATCCACCATCTGGTGACACTCTTGAACTGGGATTAGCAGAGAGTTTGGAGAGGGACTGGGACTGGACAGATCACAGCATCTCAAGAGATGATGGAGGAGAATCTTTGTCACAACATTCTGTTGAGATTTCTCCGAGGTTGGGTTTTGATATTCCAACTTTTAGCAAGGCGGTATTAAGTTTTAGGTCTTCTTTTAAGGGGGCGCTGAAACAGTTTGACGTGCTCAACCCTGACAATTTGGAAGATGATATCTCAGAAGCATCTCTGTCCCTCATTACATGTGCCGATGAAGCAACAGAGTCGATCATCACTGCTTGTCATACAGAAGAAGTGTCCAACAATCACACTTCATGTGTCCCCACCAATGACGACCGTGAGGCCTCAGACTTTAGGGATTTTGGACAGATATTGGAGAAAGAGTCATGTTCAACTCAAGCATTGCACCAACAGACAGGCCACACTCTGTCAACTGTAACAAACAGAAGGGATATTGAGGTGTTACAAAGCAAAGAAGAATATCAAATTAATTTGGAAACGTCCAGCCTTTACCTTCAACCAAATTCTTGCCTGGTCATCCAGTGTGAGAGTCCATTGAATGCATCGCCCAGTTCAGACAAAGTACCCTTCGGTTCTCCAAGTGAAATCAACAACTTTGAGGAGGTCGGAAAACCTACCGATGCCAATCACAAAGCACGTATAGCGAAGTTCCAGCGCATTCTTCGAGAAAAGAGGCAGATACATCAGAGGCTGTCCCAGTCTACTCAAGGTTCTCAGGGGTCTTGTGGTTCTCAAGGTTCTCAAGGATTCCGATCTCAGGAGACAGGTATTAAAGGTAATTTGAGATATATATATATATATATATATATATATATATATATATATATATATATATATATATATATATATATATATATATATATATATATATATGGTGTATATGGATGTTTGTGTGTGTGTGTGTGTGTGTGTGTGTTGAAAATGAAATGCATCTTAATGCCACACATTGAAAATGTACACATTTGCCAATCTTGATTTAAAGTCATGGGATTTTCCTTACTTTCTCCACAGAAACAGTGCAAGAAGAAGATCAGGTTGCTCCAGTTCTATTAACTCCATATTAAAGTTGAAACATTTTTCTTTTTATGCCCCATTTTACTTTTTATGCTGCCCCCCCACATCAACTCTTGTCACTGCACCGATTGATGGATTACACTGTTGAACGTCTTTCCACCGAATTTAAAGTGTGGAATCATTTTGGTGACTGTGAGGAATCAATCTATGTTTGTGAAACTGTTTCAACAAATGTATAGTTTGTGCAAATGTCTTTCATTATTTATTTAATCATTAAACATGCTTATACAGTTGAATGTTTTTTGTTTGTTTGGTTGTGTTTTTGTGTGGTATTCCATCTAAAATCAGAAAAGTGAAACTCAACCAAATGCATGTTTCATTCCTCCCCATCTCAAAACTTAAATGGATTCTTTAACCTTTGCAAATGTTCTCACTACTCATATTTTAAATCTCGCAGGTTTGTCATGACGAATCCAGTGTAAGACAAGCCTGGGTAAAACCAAGGTAAGTCAAACAGCGTTGGAAACATTTGTTTGAATGTCTATGAATTATAGCCCTATATTAAATTAAGTGCATTACGTTTTGGATTTTGGCTGTAATGATGTACCTTTCTAATCTAAAGGATGATAATAATAATAATAATAATAATAATAATACTCCATTCGCAAATGTGTTGTTTTTGTCTGAGAACAGTGGTGGACCGGGGCTTTATGGGATTGACAGCATGCCAGACCTTCGTAAAAAGAAGCCTATCGCCTTGGTTAGCGATGTGGTCAGTAGACGCATATTTCTGTTTTTATTTTTTTTGTTTATTTTTTTTAAACTTGTCTAGTTTGTGTGCATGTGTGTTTATCCTGTTGATGTTATTGGTCTTTTGACTGCATGGTTTGTACCTTTTGTGAGTTCATTTTTATGTTTGGGAGCCCAGCTATTTTTGGTTTTGGGATTTGATTAGTGTTATCATTGAAACGAATATGAAAACAAGCTGCTAATTTTTCTCTCCCTCCTCTCTTAAACCTGAAACTATTCCCCACAACTCTCTTGAATGCATTCTATCTGCCTGGTCAGGCTATGGTAAGTTATTAGAATCCAGTAAAATATCAAGTTGGATAAACAAAACACGACTTGCCTCTAACCAAAATAACCGCATGTTTTTTTTTTCTCTTTAATTGGAGCCTTCGTGTGATTTAGAAATTAATGCATTTACATGCATCTTTTCAATGACACTGGATAGCATGTCTTTTTGTCTCTAAATGACTTTTTTTCATGACGATTTAAAAAATCGTTACTTTTTTCTAGCACATCAGATGTTTGAGATTTCTATTTTGAGTTTGACGTTTTTAAGATGACAATGCTTCTCTTAAGCAAGACAGATTTTGCCATGTCCTGTAATTTAGAGCTATGCTTTTCAAAAATAACTCTACCAGTTGCTGAACCCAAGCTATTTTCTTCTTCTTATTATTATTAACTTTATTTTTTTAATAATGAAATCTGATGTGTTAGGGAAAAAAAACAAGGGCAGATTCTAAATCAGTGCAAAACAATAAAGAAAAGTTCAGTAAAAATTTGTTGACCAGTGTTATTTAAAGATGCTTTCCCACAAAAAATTTCACTCCTCCACACAAGGGCAAAGTTTTTGGTAGCCTTGTGTTAAAGAATTAAAAACTTACTATGGTCACTGAAATAATAAAAAAAAAAAAAAAACATGACAGTTGTGTTAATTGCCTAATTGCATCGTGCAAAACCGTAAAGCCCCTTGGACAATATGCTTGGGACATACTAAACAAAGCTGGGGCTTTTTTTTCCCCTTTTTTTTTTTTAACCAAGTCACATCATCTGACATTTACATGTCAACGAGAACATTCCAAGGACAGAATACTGTTCCTAAAATTAAACCCGGAGGAGGCGCTGTTATGTTCCAGGGCTGCTTTTCTACTTCCGACCGGTCTTTGGTCTGTGCAGGGTATAATGAAATCTCGAGACTACTAGGGCATTCTGGGGCATTCCCTGTGTCAGAAACCTTGGTCTGAGCAACATTCCAGGATAATGGCCCAAACCCACCGTGAAAATCACCTACAAATGGCTAAGAACAAAACATTCTGTCCTAGCCATCTGCCACTCCAGATGGAAATCCAATTGTGCATCCGCGGAAGGAGCCGGAACTTACATCTAGGCGAAGGCACAATCAGTAACCTGAGAAAGCTGGAGCAATTTGCACAAGAGTAGTTCCAACATAACGACACATGTAAGGCTCATTAAGAGTTACCAAAGTCATTTGATTGCATTGATCTCCTAAAAAGGATGTGCAACAAAAATTTAATGTAGGTTAAAAGGCTAAAAACATTGCCAACTTGTTGTAACTTTATTTGTAGTAAATTTGTAGTGTTTACCTTTGTCAGTTTATTTCAGTGACCACTGTATTTTTTTAAATCGTTATTATTATTTCTTTTTTTTTCTGTAATGGCATATCGCCAATTTTGCCAATGTGTTTATGGGCTTGTATCGTTCCTCAAACTGTACAACAACGACCCCCAATAAACTAACACTCTCATGGCTCTTTGTTTTATATATCCAACTCAACACTTCATCGTAATCCTCACTTCTGTAGTTCCTTTAACCTAATATTTCTCACAGTGGCTTTCTGACCATTGGGTAATGACCTGGGGAAAATGACAAACCTACCGACAACCCTTTCAAACCTTCCACCTCCCTCAAAACACTGGCCTCCGTTTTAGTAATCTCTCACAGTTTGGTTTGGTTGTGGGTTATGAATATCTGTGTTTATAAATACTGTTTGTCAAACGATTGCCATAACATTCTCCCTGTTCTCCAGTCCCTTGTCCAAGCTCGTAAGGCAGGCATCGCATCTGCGATGGCTGCGCGATCTTCCATCAAGGATGAGGAGCTGGTGAGCTCGACAAAAATGAGATTGAGGTCAAGGGTTTCCACCATCATTCTGTTAACGCTACTATTTTCTCTCTCTTCTTCCGGAACAAAACAGAAAAACCACGTGTACAAGAAAACCCTTCAAGCGCTGATCTATCCAATATCATGCACCACGCCACATAACTTTGAAGTGTGGACCGCCACAACGCCCACGTATTGTTATGAGTGTGAGGGGCTGCTGTGGGGAATTGCGCGACAAGGCGTCCGCTGCTCAGAGTGTGGTGTCAAGTGTCACGAAAAGTGTCAGGAACTGCTGAATGCTGACTGTCTGCAACGTGAGTATGTGTACAATTTGCCATTTTCGCTTTACATTTCCGTCCTCACAGACTCTTCAACTGGTTCATGATTAGGCGCTGCCGAGAAGAGTTCTAAACATGGAGCTGAGGACCGCACTCAGAATATCATCATGGCAATGAAGGACAGAATGAAGATCAGGGAAAGGAACAAACCTGAAATTTTTGAACTTATCAGGGAGGTTTTTATTATCAGCAAAACTCTTCATTTGCAGCAGATGAAGGCAATCAAACAAAGCGTACTAGATGGTACGTCAAAGTGGTCTGCCAAGGTCACTATCACAGGTGGGCCCATAACTAGAACTAAAATAATTTAACCAGAAATGATGAAAACATGTCATGCAATAGAAATAACTGACAATGGATTATTTTCTTCCTCATCTTTTATCCACCAATATTCTAGTTGTTTGTGCCCAAGGACTTCAGGCAAAGGATAAGACAGGATCCAGTGATCCGTATGTCACAGTGCAGGTGGGCAAGACAAAGAAGAGGACCAAGACCATCTATGGCAACCTCAATCCAGTGTGGGAGGAGAAATATCACTTGTGAGTAACAATTTTATCTTGGTTAATCCGGCCAAATGAGTGAATTTGAGACTTTTTTTTTTGCATTTAATTCTGATTTCTTCATTTACCTTTATATTAGTGAATGCCACAATTCGTCAGACAGAATCAAGGTGCGGGTGTGGGATGAGGATGATGACATCAAGTCAAGAGTCAAGCAACGTCTTAAGAGAGAATCTGATGACTTCCTTGGCCAGAGTATTATTGAAGTCCGAACACTGAGTGGAGAAATGGATGTCTGGTACAATCTGGGTCAGTGTATTTACTGTACATTGAAAGAAAAAGGAACATTGATTGTTGAATTGGTGCTTTTTTTTTGTACTGTGTGAAGTTGCGCGGCTCACTGTCATTCACTCGAGTGGACCCGGTGGGGTGCCTGCGACTTGCAAAAAAAAATTACCAGAAGCCTTACTATTTCATCCAATTGGTACATATGAACTTGTAAATATGGTTAAGTGTTGCTGTAAAGCACAATATATGTATGGTGTAGTTTTACGACGGCGGCCGGCTTTCTTGCTCGCTTAAAACCACAAAATGGGCTTGTGCAGTTGAGTTACTTGCTGCATCGCTTAAAGAAGGGTCGACATCTGTCGGATAATCAGATCACAGTGAAGTCCGGACCCTCCTCAGCCTATGTTCTCGAACCAGGTTGGGAGAAGTTCAGAGGAAAGATTCCACTCTCACTACATGGCCTTGAAAAAGTGTCAAGGAAAAGCGACCAATAGGGCTTAAACAGGCTGTTTCAAGGCTGAACCGGTGCAATAGAACCAAACACACACCGCCCCAAAAAAAGAAATTGTGATAAAACAGGCATGCTACAGAGCTTTAAAATTAAAATACTCAACCAACTTAGCAGGACACTGGTTCACTAATGTCATTTATATTGGCTTAATTAAGGTGGTGAGAAGATTTTGGAGCAGAAAGAAATTAAGTCATTCAAATACTGATACATTTAACAAAATGTTCCTTTTCTTCATCATCTGGTCCAAAATACGCCAAGAAACCTCTCACCCCCCGCCATCCTTCTCCTCCTTATGTGTGATTATCAAGTAGCCATGCTCGAGTTAGAAATCGACCGTTCCAATGACATGTATGAATTACCCTTAATGGTGAGCCTGTCAGAGCAAATAGCAGGGTCGAATCGCAAGGCGCTCCGCCTACAGAAAAACCCCCGCTCATGTCTTCGGTGAACAGACACAGATCCATACAGCCCACCACTTCTGTATCCCCACCACCCTCACTCTTGAGAGCTTTTATTAGAAGCAACAGCTCCATCAAAGTGGAACCACTGACAGGCCATGCAAATAGACTTTGAAGGGCTGAGTGTTAACCAGGTTTTCGTCTGGCACCACATTTGTTTTATCTGACCTAGTTTTGTGTTAAATTACAGAGAAGAGGACAGACAAGTCAGCCGTGTCAGGGGCTATCCGCCTACAAATCAACGTAGAGATCAAGGGGGAAGAGAAGGTGGCGCCATACCATGTGCAGTATACCTGTTTGCATGAGGTAATTTAATCATTCACAAAGCAGACGGTCAATTTAAAAGACTTCAGTAGTACATTGTGGACACCGCCTGCAGGACATTCGATTTGTTTAGCTTTTCGAAAGGTCACCGCGCACAACCTTGTTGCAACACCTCTTTTGGGAACTAGTATTGCCTCTCTATGCTTGTTTGAGGAGTCAAAACAACAAACCTGCACACACAGCTCACATCCTTAGCAACTTCACACAAGCGAACTTCATTACAACTTCAAGAAAATGATGTTCAATCAGTTTTTGTCTTTCTTGCGAGTGTCAGTCAAACATGAAATTTACCTTTGTAAATAAAGGCAGTTTTTTGTTGTTGTTTTTGTTGGGGCAGGTAAAACCTTTGCAATTAAAGCCCATTAGATTTTGCACTTATAGCTGATTTAGTGGCAGAGGTGGGAGTAAGTCACATATATTCAGATCTCAAGTCATAACCTTCAGACTCAAGTTACTTTGGAAAAAAAGTCAAGCAAGTTGGGTCATCACGTGCGCACACACACACACACACACACACACACACACACACACACACACACACACACACACACACACACACACACACACACAAACATAACTTCCAGGAAAAAGACTCATTTCTCATATGGGCCCTTAACCGAAAATGAAAGAAGTTGTTGGTGACTATAAATGTGGCCGTGGTCCAATACAGTTTGGGAGAAGTTCCAACTAAAGTCAGAGTAGAAGCATTCCATTCCTGAGTACATGAACATTGTCATATTTGTCACTTAGCTGAACCCGATGATTACACTTGGCTCATGCGCTGAAATGCTTTGGGTTGCACTGTATTTCCCAATGGTCTTCTTTCAGTTGAGAACAGTTCCACCTTTTCCCTTCTTAAGAATGAAATGTCACAATACAACATGCATACAATGACGACTAATGAATTTAACGCTTTTTATTCCATCTAGAACCTGTTCCACCACTCTACAGATATCCATGGACATGGTGTGGTGAAAATCCCAGAGGCACGCGGAGACGACGCATGGAAAGTTTACTTTGATGACGTGCCACAAGACATCGTGGATGAGTTTGCCATGCGTTACGGAATCGAATCAATTTACCAGGCCATGACGTACGTTTGAGATCACAAATGTGCCATCACTTTACCCGACATTTAGTTCATCCCTCCTCGGCATTGAATATTAGCCTCCAAAATGAATTAAAACTCTGTAAATTATTTGTAGGGTGACTGCATTTCCTGGTAGCTTTCATTCGTCAGCCTAATGCTGCCAGATTTCTTCTGCACGATGGCTTGACTAATTAATGATGGAGATATTTGTGTTGAAACAAACCCCTTGACGGATAGCGGACAGGCTTGAGCATGAATCAAAGTTGTAAGATGCTTTAGCGTTGAATTTGTCATGAGTTTCGTACACTGCTATTTGCAGGCACTTTGCTTGCCTGTCTTCTAAATACATGTGCCCCGGGGTTCCTGCGGTGATGAGTACGCTGCTCGCCAACATCAACGCCTTCTACGCTCACACAACCGCCTCCACCAATGTGTCCGCCTCCGACCGTTTTGCGGCCTCCAATTTTGGGGTTTGTACAGACACACACAGACACAAATACCGTATTTTCCGCACTATAAGGCGCACCTAAAAGCATTCGGTTTTCTCAAGTGTGCCTTATAATCCAATGCGCCTTATATATGGATCAATATTCAGAGTTCTTGGACGTAGTATTTTAAAGGGTCTGTAAAGCGCTTTGTTACAGTTGCAGCGGTTGTGAAAGTGCAATATAAATAAAGCTGTATTGTATTCCCTTTAGCGTAGCTCCATGTAGTGGATGGATAACGCAACCGCAGCCATTATTGTCGCTTCTATTCTCTACTCCTTCTAATGCGGTGCGCCTTATACATGAACACCGTTTTAAAATAGGCCACTCATTGAAAGTGCGCCTTGTAGTCCAAAGTGCCTTATCGTGAGGAAAATATGGTACACGACTCACAAAAAGTTAGGGACATTTGGCTTTCAGGTGAAATATCAGGACGAGCCTAAAATGCATTCAAAACTTTACAGGTGAACTTAATGTGACCCTCTCTAAGCTTTTTAATGCACCAGTCCGACTGTTAAATGTTTCAGTACTTTTTGCACAAGTTGCTGTTCAATAAAGGGAGCTGAACGGCAAAATTCACAACAGGATTTTAATCTTTGAATTGACCAAAATGTTCTGGTTCAATTAGAGCTGGTGTTTAAACAGTCAACATCATACTGTTCACATTATGACATCATGAGACCAAAACGACACCTAACAATGGATCAACAGTACCTCAAAGAGGATGTTTTCAGACGGAAGTGGCCACTGAGCTTAGAGTGTCACAGAGTGTCATCAGCACACCGCTCAACTCCAGGAACGTTGAAGGGAGATGAGAGGTACCCAAGTGTCACATCAGACCATGAAACCAAAACGTTTTTGTCAGTGTGGTCTGTGTGCTAGACCACCTGCAAGGGTACCTAACCACACCACTGGACACGGGCGTCATCGTCTTGCATGGGTCAGGGAGCATTTACGCCGGCCAAGGGATCAGTGGGCCTCAGTGCTGTTCTCGGATGAAATTCGATTCATGTTGAGCAGAAATGATGACAACACGATGTTAGGGACGTCAAGGAGAGCGCTTTGCATCTGCCACTGTTGTCACCAGCCGAGCTTTTTGGTGGTGACGGTGTTACAGTGTGGGCAGGTGTGTCCAGACGGTACAGAACTGCCCTATGCTTTGTCAAAAGCCCATACGACCCGAACAACATTATTAATCCAGTGATTGTGCCCATACATGAACATCAGGGGCCTAATTTCATTTTCATAGATGACAATGCTCCAGTTTATTGAAGTCACATCAATAAGCTGGGGACAGTTATGGGAGACTGGTGCACCTCAAATGGAATGGCCTGCACTTTCTACTGACCTGAATCTAATTGAAAACCTGTGGGATCAGCTGAGTCGCCGTATGGAGGCTTGAAACTCTGCACCCCAAAACCTCAATGACCTGAGAAACTTTTGTTTCTATGAATCCGTAAATAAATTTCACCTGAAAAGCAAAATATCCCAAACATTTTGTGAGCGGTGTATGTTTTCACTTTCTATTCAGTTTCAGCTGCGTCCAGTGTTGATTTGCCTTACACTTTTATGTTCAGTACGTGTTCTTCTAAAAACCCTCAATACAATCTCCTCTCCAGAAAGAACGCTTTATTAAGCTTCTCGACCAGTTGCACAACTCCTTGCGCATTGACCTCTCTACCTACAGGGTAAGAAATAATTCCGTGTCTTTTTGGTTCTTTTCCACCTTATTTGACTGTCTGCATGTCCAAACTGACAAAGCAATGCATTGCAACATTTGTTTGAAACCATACCAAATAAAACTTAATTTCCTCTCCAATGTTGCTACGTAGCACATTTAGTGAAGTACGGATTTACTTTCAACTAAAATACATCAAAAACGTTTTTTTTTTCTTTTATAGAACCACTTCCCTGCCAGTAACAAGGATCGCCTCCAGGATTTAAAATCCACCGTGGATCTTTTAACCAGCATCACATTCTTCAGAATGAAGGTAAGTGGCGGGCACTCACACACAGTTTTATCTGTCCATTGTTCAACTTTATACATTGTTGACGAACTCTTTGGGCATTAAGTTTAAGTTCAATGTATAAATATAGGCTGAAAAAAAGAAACTGAACATGGTTTTGTGTGAGGTATTCTCACTGCCAGTGCTGCTTACACCATATGGTGTTCAGGTCCAGGAGTTACAGTCTCCACCGAGAGCCAGCCAAGTTGTTCGAGACTGTGTCAAGGCTTGTCTCAACTCCACCTATGACTACATCTTCAATAACTGCCATGATCTGTACAGCCAACAGTACCAACCTGCGGAAATGGTGAGTCACACATTGATTATAGTCCTTTGTAATGCAATGATCCGGAATGTCTCCGTAGTGACAGTTAAGTGTGGCCTTTATTTATTTATTTTTTTATTCAGAGCAAGGAAGAGGTCTCTTTGGAGGACCAAGGTCCGAGTATCAAGAACTTGGACTTCTGGCCCAAGCTCATTATGCTCATTGTCTCCATCATTGAAGAGGACAGGAACTCCTACACCCCCGTGCTGAACCAGTTAGTGTCTAACCAATTTGTCTCAGAATTGATTCGAATTCCTCTATTCGTCGCTTACATTACTTGATATGCATTCTAGGTTTCCTCAAGAATTGAATGTCGGGAAGGTGTCAGCCGAAGTCATGTGGACATTGTTTGCGCAAGACATAAAGTATGCTATGGAAGGTACGTGACTCTGGGGTTGATTAGCAAAGTTATGCTACCTCGATTTGCTATATCATGATTCACAGTTTCGGCAAGATAAATATTTTAATTTGACTACAGTACGCTATCTTCTTTGGTACTTACGATGCAACATACGCAGCCAGTGGCCTCATTTGACGCCTGTTTGGTCAACTTACATTGTTCGTAACGGATGGACTTACTCAACAACAGCCAAAAAGGAAGTGCGGAGAACCGAAGTTCTCGACGAGAAAGTACACTATAAAAGCAACAAAGAATACAGTCGCGCAGGCATTTATCCCAGGAGTGTCCTAGCAATTTTCCACCGCATAGCAAAGCCGCACCATTCCCCAAAGTGTGTGACAGCTTTTATATCATAATTGAGCTCATGTCCCCAAGATATATTCTCATGTGGACCACGGCAGGAGAAAAATTTCTGTTTCGCACATTAAAGAATCAAAATAGTGCTCCCTTCTTTTGGCTCTACGTCTTACCCAGAGTCATCTTCAACAGGCCGCGGCCTTCCATAACCCCAAACAGGAGAAGCACAAAAGCAAATTGGTTGATGGATAAAATGTGTGTGTCTCACTATCATTACTTCAAATGTCTTTGGTTTCAAAGAGCTTCCTGGCCAATGAAGTTCCCATCAAATTGGAAAAAATACAGCAAGTTAATGGTTCTGTGGATAACATTGACATGTTTCTATCCTGTCTTCTTGTTGACCCACTACTTTGCATCGCTTGCTTCTCACCTGTTGAATTCTCATGCCACCATATCAAGCATCTGTACACTTGCTGTCTTTTTCCTCCTCCAGAACATGAAAAAAACAGACTGTGTAAAAGTACTGACTACATGAACCTGCACTTTAAAGTGAAATGGCTGTACAATGAATATGTCAAGGAGCTACCCAACTTCAAAGATGTGGTTCCAGATTACCCATCGTAAGTAATCAATTCACTGATTGGGCAATGCAAAAACAAGTTATCGGCAGGAAGAAAAAAAACAAAACTTTTTTCTCGGTCTAGATGGTTCTTGCCATTTGTGCTGCAGTGGTTGGATGAAAATGAGGATGTATCAATGGAATTTATGCACGGAGCCCTTGAGAGAGACAAAAAAGATGGGGTAAGAGGGCGCAGAACCATTTCGGAATATTTGAGTAGAAACTTCTAATCCTCGTGCGGAATCTTGCAGTTCCAGCAAACGTCTGAGCACGCTCTCTTCTCCTGCTCTGTGGTGGACATCTTTACCCAGCTCAACCAAAGCTTTGAGATCATCAAGAAACTGGAATGCCCCGACCCTAATGTCATGGCACAATACAGCCGCCGCTTCTCCAAAGTAGGAAACCGTTATTTTATTATCACATGCTGAATTTCAACTCGGCAACCGCATATTGCATGTTATGACATTGTTCAGTTTTACGGCATATGCATTTTTCAAGCGATTTGAGATATGATTCATTTATTTTTAACCATTTTTCGATCGGCCAGTGTCCCAATTGGGGAGAGAATGTGCAGCGGTATTTTTCTTGCATGAATAAGAATATTTTAGGACACTTTTTTACCCTCAAACTATAACATGATACCCTTGTGTAATGATTGTTTGTGATTATATTGTCTGAGAAGCTGGCAGGAAATCTCTCGATATAATTTCATTTTCTGAAAAGTTTACTTTTTTTTTTTTTCCTTCCCTCATCTTTTCAGACGATTGCCAAAGTTCTTTTGAAGTACAGTGCCATTCTTGACAAGAGTTTTCCTTCCTACGTTGACAAGGAGAAAATCGTAAGTGGGCATTTTACTAAAAAAATGAATCAGGATTGTTACTATGATAATCTTCTGCAAAATTTGGAATCGACTCAAGTCCATGATTGTAATCGCACTCACGTCTTTCCTCGTGTGCAGCCCTGCGTCCTGATGAATAACGTGCAGCAATTGCGAATCCTGTTGGAGAAGATGTTTGAGTGCATGGGTGCCAAACAGGTACGTGGCTGAGATGGCGCTCAATATAAAACGCCCTCCTGCTCTGTCATAACAACGAAGCATTTCCCAAATGCCAAACACATTTGAGTCAAACGGGAAAAGACATGTAGGATTTAGGTCTTACCACAGAGCAATCGTTGCTACGAACAGTATGCGTCAAGTAATATGGTTGCGTTGCTCTTTATCAATACTGTTTAGGAATTTCTTGTTGTGGAAAAAAGATATTGAGATTATTTCCTCTGCCTTTGCGTTCGACATGTACATACAGTAGCTGTAGGACGGACTGTGGTCGACATCCATCTCGTTTTGGCTTCCTGTTTGAATCCCTAGCAAGTGTCGTTCTCTAATGTAGAGCTTCTTGTGGCTGCAGTGGTCAGTTCGAAGCGAGTCGGTCAGCCATTTTGATTTCAACCAGTGTGTTCAATCTACTTTTAAAGCAAAAGCAGTTGATGGAGGAGGAAGAGGAAATAGCCGAAGAAGAGGTAGGTTGTCAGCACTGTGTGGCCATGACAGAAAGGAAATTAAAATGTCTTGTCCCACTTTTGTCTGTCTTAAACAGCAGGTGATCACTGCTCATGCGGACGTAGTGGCTCTGGTGTGTATTGTGCGTAGTTGTTAAATAGTTGTGGTCGGATTGACAGATAGACACAGTGACTTATTTGGAGTAAGTGGAACGTAGTGATGGCACTCGTGTACGTCATGTGTGAGAAAATTAGTTGTGGTCACTGCGCTGTGATGTGGGGGCGATGAACGTTTTTTTTTTTTCACACGATCCTTTCGAGAGACCGCCAGATTGGATTTTGCCGTTAGTTTCAAATTTTGTGTCAAGATGGAGACAGGTGAGCCACTTCATTAAGTACCCTTGCTCAGTTGAATGAAATTAAATATAAGGGCTGTACAAAAAAAAAAAAGCCTTTGTATACTGCTAATTTTTGATTGGCGCTGAGTTCAATTGAACAATTTGTTCATTTTTGAGGTTGGGGTTTGCAGTTAGAAGTGTGGATTCTAAATCCAATTCAAAAATTAGGCATATTTTCATTTGATATAGCTCTGGTCTTGGATCTCACTGAATTGCGCGGGTGTATCGAATGACGTGAGCAGTGAATGGACTGCGTACAGTAAATCAGTGATTGATGGTGGACATTTGTAACGTTTTTTTTTTTGGGGGGGGTCCTTGTGATTTAATTCATTTGGAATGTTTTTCAAATGAAGACCTTTTTTAAGCTTTCCTCATTATTCAGGCTGTCACCACTTCCATGGAGATACCATGATGTTTTGTCACCCCCCCCAATAGTGCAACAATAGAATGCTAGCGTGTCAGGCAAGTTACTGTACTGCATATGCAAACATGTTTGTGATCCATGTTTGCATTAAATTACATGACTTTTTTCCCCCCTATGCATCATCGTCTTTTGATTCTGGTTTTGGCATTGAGACTTAACATCATCTTTTCACTGCCTCTGTGTCAGTTTGCGGAGAGTGAGGACGAAGAAGAGGAAATAAGGGAGGAAGGGGACAAAATTCAGGTTGAGGTTTGTTGCGGTCTTAAGTGTCGCCCAAATCATTCACGTGAATTGTTTTCCATCCTATTTCTGCTCCCAGTAACATCATTAGTACGTTGACAGCTAAACCTCTTGTGGAATTTCACCGGGTGTGTGTGTAATATCATTTCTGGTGACAACAGCCATTAGTCAGTCTGTTCCAAGGCCTTTCCCAATATCGCTTCACTCATTTCCTCTGGAAGAGTTTTTGCTGACTACGTTTTTTTGCCTTTTTTTTTTTTTTATCTCTGCACCCTCACCCCCTCTCAATTATATTTTGCAATAGACTGACAGGGAGAAGGTGGGTGTCAATATGATGAACTTGCAGCATATTTTTTGAAATGATTAGTGTTTATTGATGTACTAAACCATTGTCTGACATTGCTACCACATTAAGCTGGATACTCCAGTAGAGAAGGTAAGAAGCACGTCGATCCTTTTTGTCACTTCCATTCCGTCCTGAAGCCTTCCCTCAGTGCCGCCGAGCAAAAAAAAACTTTTGCATATTCCTTCAGTGGCCCTGCATAGTAACTCTTGCCAGGCCATGATTTAAAAAAAAAAAAACACATTTATTCAGATGATGCCTTTGGATGGCCAGCTTAGCTATGCTACAGAGACATTTTCCTCTTCCTTTTTCCCTTCCCGCAAATGGAAATGTTTTGTAAAATAAAGCAGTATTTTTGAATTATTTTCAACTAGTCTATGAAGATGTGTGCCGTATCTCCGTTTAGCTAATACTTGAGTGTTTTGTGTCTATTCTTTCTGCAGATGGACACTGAGGCAAGTGATCTGCTGAACAACCTGCAAGTGAAGCTCAACAGCGTGCTGGATGAGCTCAGCGGTACATTTGGGAACAGGTAGAACCCCCGCCTACATTTCCAAGTACACACGTAGGCCTCACGCTCGATTCAACATGCATCGATGCCGACTTCCGTGTGACGCTTCCAGTTTCCAGAGCCGCATCAATGACTGCGTGCGTCAGATGGCGTCTTTGCTATACCAGATAAAAGGGCCGCTCAACGCCAACACGAAAAGCCAAGTGGAGGCCGACTCTGATAACATGCTCCGGCCACTTATGGATTTCCTGGATGGGAAGTAAGTGGTTGCACTTTCCTAGTACAATCACCGTAATGGGCCGAAACATTTCATCAGTTTTTCCTGCATGGCCTCGATTCTGCAGGTTGACGCTGTTTGCTACCATTTGCGAGAAGACTGTTTTGAAACGCGTGCTCAAGGAACTGTGGAGGATTGTGATGACCAATCTGGAGAAGACTATTGTCCTGCCCCAGGGCAATGACACCTTTGTAAGTGTATGATTTGCATTTGGTTAGAATGCGTTATTATGCTGATTTATTTGAGTTGCGGTTGACAAGAAAATGCATCTCGCGCATATTTTTCAGGGTGCGCAGATACTCTCAGCTGCAAAAGAGCTCGGTCAACTTTCCAAACTCAAAGTAAGGCTCCTCCTGATATACTGACTCAATGTGATGACTTTTTTTTGTTTTTAGACTAGTCTGACTGGCCTTTTTCTATAGGATCATATGGCGGGGGAGGCAAAGAGCCTGTCTCCGAGGCAGTGTGCCGTGATGGATGTTGCACTGGACACGATTAAGGTCAGGTTTTTTTTTCCAATGCATTTCATTGGGTCTCAATTATACACGGGTTTTCGCACATATTTTGCCCATTTTTTTCCCCCCATTCATCTGGTTCGGAAATTTGTGATCCTAAATTGCCCTCTAGTGGCGATAATGAAAATTGCAGACCCTTTCAGCATTTACGTTGCCCATCCCTGGTATCAATCAATGAATCAATAAAAGCAGTCGTAATGAAAGCATTTATTTCTCTGTGCTTTTGATTAGAACCCATTGCCATGTCTGTGCGCTCCACATAGTGACATGGCCCCCTGCAGACATCATCAGTATCAGTTCATACCAAACAACAACATGGGGAAATAAGCGTTGACGGTCGCTTTTTGTTTTTGTTTTTTTTTTGCAGCAATACTTCCACGCAGGAGGGAATGGTCTGAAGAAGGCCTTCCTGGAGAAGAGTGCTGAGCTGTCCTCACTTCGTCACACCCTGTCCCTCTACACTCAGACCACGGACACACTCATCAAGACATTTGTGACCAGTCAACATGCACAAGGTGAGCTATTGGAAGTAAGATTTCCCCCGAATTAACCTTTAGACATGCTATGACGTCTATATTTGGTCGGCATTTTCTAAAAGCTGTTTCCCCACACTTGACTCTTTTTGCTGTCTTCTCTTTATTTCCCTGTGCTGCGTATGTGCTAGTGCACAATGGAAAGGGTATTAGGTTAACTCCCAATGAAAAAATACAGCCCAGCAGGGGTAGGTTTCATCGCCATAAAGCATGTGACCTCTCTCACCCCGCCCCCCCCATCTTTCTGTCATGATGCATTTGTTGTCATTAGGTGCCACGAGAGTAGCTTGACCACTAACACAACCTCAAAAAGCATCCACATCTTATCCTGACTCTAGTTCAAATCCTTTTGTTTTTTTGTTTTTTTCAATGGGCAAAGTCATTAATACGCCATGTGTGTTTGCATTCAAATAGGTTCAGGTGTGTCCAACCCGATTGGAGAAGTGTCCGTCCAGGTTGAGCTCCACACTCATCCTAAAAGTGGAGAACGCAAAGTTTCCGCCAAAGGTCACAGAGCACTCACTGACCAGATGGCATTAAATGGCATATGGCATTTCAAAAAGACAAAAAAGGTTTTGGCCCATCAACTGTCAATGCTCACTTGTTTTGTTTTGGGGTTTTTTTGCCTTCGTTTGCAGTTGTGGCAGCCACTGATTTGAAGTGGCAGACCCCTGGAATGTTCCGGCCCTTTGTGGAGCTCACCATGATCGGACCGCACCTCAGTGACAAGAAACGTAAATTCCAGACCAAATCCAAGAACAACAGCTGGTCTCCCAAGTTCAACGAGATCTTCTACTTGTGAGTAGAACCATGGTTCTTGTTCTTGTAGCTTTTGAACCCTTTCATGCATGATAAGCTGTCCACTGTAGTAACCGCTGTACTTCAAAGGGTTAATAAAGAAAGGAATGACAGCGAATGAATAAAAGGCAAAAAAAAATGGAATCGTGTTACTTGCCCCAAGGCATAAATGCATCCCCCCCCCCCCCCCCCCCCCCATTCGTCCCCTCCACAGCATCCTCGGAAACCAGGATGGTTTTGAGTGCTACGAGCTGCAAGTGTGCGTCAAGGACTACTGCTTCGGCCGAGCCGACCGGGTGGTGGGCTTATCGGTGATCCAGTTAAGAGACATCATGGAGAAGGGCAACTGTGCCTGCTGGTGCCCACTGGCTCAGTGCATCCACATGGACGACACAGGCCTCACCGCCATGAGGATCTTGTCGCAGCGCTCCAACGATGACGTGGCCAAGGAATTTGTGCGCCTCAAGTCGGAAACCAGATCAGCTGAAGAGGGCAAATGAACTGAATCTCCCCTTAATAGACTTTACTCAACCGTCAACGTCATTGACTGTTTGGTGGCACCTTAGCAAGAACACTTGTACGCTTTCCCATTGGGAAGGCACACAAACACACTTTGTGTTCCTCATCCTCAAATGTTTCATTTAATTTAATCAGCCTTTTTTAAAATTTTTAATGTCTCTCATTAGCTGTTTGTGCACACCATATTCTCAAGGACTCCCATCTCCACAGTGATGTCCAAAAAAAAAAACACCCAGGCCTCCGCCTGCTTTGGCCACCAATTTTGATGCCTTACACTCCAAGTCCAAAACTGTGAATGTGTCAAATGAAGTCATTTGAAATGCTCAAAAGTCCACGCTGGTGCTTTTGAGTAACATGAAGATGACAATCAGTTTCATCCTCAGACGGTGTCAAAGGTGATCAAATTTGAAGAAAAGCTCATTTTACCACTGGGTGACTTGAATAGGTGCCTTGTGCCATTTGGAAGTGTTCAGACCACAACGTGAAAGATCATTGGTTCCCTTCAGTACACAACAATCTCATCAGTAGTCGACTGAAAGTATATAAACACTGAAATGATTTTTTTTTTAAACTCCTCGTATAGATATGCAAAGTGAAGTCACGCTTGGAAAGACGTTTTATTTATTTTTTTTTAACTATTTATTTTTTATGTGTCCATGTTCCTAAGGATATGTTCATGATTTTTGCACAGTTTTTGCTGCTGCTGTGTTGTTACAAGTTATTTATCGTGTGTGTGTGTGTGTGTGTGTGTGTGTGTGTGTGTGTGTATGTGTGTGTGTGTGTGTAATTGATACTCAGCAGAAAAAAAAAAAACTTCTGAGTTGATTTTGAAGTGTTTACGAACTGATGGTTTACATGTAGACTGGTGATGAATTACGAAGAGCCGGAGTGTGTAAACAATAAACGATAATGCTTCCATACAGGAAATATTTGGGAGACATAGTCTTTAACTTTCACAGTCCACCGTTTTCAGACACTATCAAATCAAGGAAAACCCGTTGGAAAGCTTCCAGGTTTACAAAAAAATGTGAAGAGTCCATATAGGTTTCCGCTTAAGTTCATCGGCCAACCCGATTTCTTGTTTTGTTCTGCTCATGCTTTCTTCAGTTGCCTTACTGTGATTGAACATTGTTGTCGATATTTTGCACCATGCGTTTTCTTTTGCTTCTCCGCTGTGAGGTTTTCTACCTCTTAGCCCATTCCCAAGTTCCAAGTGATATTCCTCTCTTTTCTTTTTCTTTTTTTTTTTACCTTTTATTGTTTCTCTAAATGCTATAGCTACATATGTTTCAGTCTCTTAATGGTGTTGTGTGTGTGGCGCGCGCGCGTGTTGTCTTTTTAATTATCTGGAAACAATGAGTGTCAGAGATTTTTAGTTTGATGCTAACACTAATCCATGTGTGCCATCAAGACATTTTTAAAATGGCAGTCGTAATGAAGTATGTTTTTACAATATGGCAACCTCAACGTTGAGGCGCCTCAATTTTTAACGATGACCCATAGAAAGGAAATAGATTAAATCTTTTATGTAATACACTGTACATGCTCCTTGTGCCATTTTTGAAAATGTTGTTTTTCTGAATGTGTTATGTTTTGCCACTCCTTTGTGTGACTGCAAGATTTAATATGTACAGTCCAGTTTATGAATTGAATGTGGGAGATTTTGTCACTTTGTTGCCATTGAAACATCCCAATTCATTTTGTATAAAGTACGTGTCTCTTGAAACGAGTCCCTGATTTTTCCAACAAGAATGATGATTCATCACAATTTTATACTATGTGCTTTTTTCGGAATATGCAACATGTCAAAACTCTCCAGCGCAGAATCCCGACCTATTCCGGGTTAATTAAATTCAAAGAAACAACAAATCATCAACAACGTCAATCCAACTCTTAATCTATCCGGTGTACATCTCTCATAAAAGACAATTTGAAACGTTTCTCGATTGCCAGAGAAATAAAATTATATTTTAATGATGCTGATAACAGTAATGGGACAGATACGTTTTATTGTAAGCGTGCACACTCACCCGAAGTGTCAACCTGCCAAGACCAGTTTGTTGCTTTTAATTAACCATGGCCATTCATCGCAAATGTTGTTTTACTGCCCGTGCTGTGTCACCATCCCGGTCCAAAGATTGCCTCATTGTTTACACGCGCTCTGCACCAAGAGGCTCACTCGGATCCCAGCTCCTCATTTTTGAACCAAAATTCTTGACTAGGTGCCTCCAATCTCACCACTTCTTCCATTCTGCCCGTCCGTCTTTCATCCAGCAGAACCACCTGGTTCTCAACTCTGTACCAGGTTGGGGTCTGAAAGTCCAAAGTGAGTGCACACAATGTTTTCTTTTTTTGTTTTATAATTATTTCCTTTTTTTTTTTTTTTTTTGTCCATGTACCATAAGTCATCATGCAAGTACTGAAATGACACTGATTTAATTTTGAATGTGACGTGATTTTATCTCTTTGGAAATCAAGAACAGAATCCAAATGTAGACTTTGCAACGTTTTATATTTTTGGTTTAAATTATAAATAGGAAATAAAATGTCCTCAATATCATCATCCAAAAATATTTAACAAAATCGGTATTATCAACTCATTGGGTGCTTCACTAAGTATTGCACAGGGGAAAAAAAAACAAGAAAGCCTGGCAAAAGCCTGCAGTCTTATCAGCAACATTATCTTTCTGGCTACATATCTTGAGTCAAAGATTTAACTTTGGTTCAAAGGCTTGAGCAGGGAGTGGCACAACATTAGTAAGGCATCCATTACATTGTCAAGTAATAGTTGCAAGTCCATCGCATGCTCTTGTTGTCTTTTTTTTTTTTGTGTGTGTATGTGTGCGTGTTGAATTGTCAGTTGGTTGTGAAGAGTATCAGGAATAACCCAAGTTTACAGAGTTCTGGATTGGTGACCAGTACAACGACAATAATCATGTTCCTCTGCATATTTCATTCAGAAAAACAGAGATAAGATGGGATCAGGAGTGTCCTGCTTCGGTCAGATGTGTGGGCAGCAGAACAAGCGAGGTGAGTCGATAGTTTGATGATGTTCTTGCTTGTGAAAGTTTGCTGCAAAAGTGTTTGGACAATGCGGTGACGTGCACTCGTTCGAGGCGTCTGACAGTCACTTGGCTGCAAATGATTTTCATTCAAAGATTCCAAATGCTGGTTATATCTGCAAGTATGTCAATTTACCAAATGATTCAGCCCTTAAAAATGGAGGTATTCAATCCTGTTAAATCAAAGCCGAATGTCTTTAATTTTCATCGCATGATTGGTGAACATTTAATTTAAAAAAAAAAAGAGGAAAAATAATACAAATTACTTGTCCAAATACTTCTTGGCCTAACTGTGTGACGTTTCTGCAAGTTGTGTTGTTTTTACCCCAAAAATATTTTTTTCTATTTTTCTTCTCAACAGAGGCGGAGAGACGATTGCGAGCTAATGACAGAGCGTTCAACCTTTCTTACCGTTATGCTGTGAGTACAAAGGAAATCACAATGCACTTATTTTATTTTAGTTTATTTTCACATTTGACTTCTTCCTTCTTCAGGATAATGCCATCAAGACATCCAAATACAACATCTTCACCTTTCTGCCGCTGAACCTTTTCGAGCAGTTCAGGAGGCTCGCTAACTGCTTTTTCCTCTTCCTCTTTACACTTCAGGTAGACTTCAGATTTGTTTTCAGTTGCTCTTCTAATACTGCAATACAGCTCTTGATGTGGGCTTAAGATACGACAGGCCTCAAAAGTCCCATGCAGTTTTTAAGATTCCATTTATTTTAAGTCTACACTGTATGAAAATATACCCCCTTTTGAAATACATCATATATTTGCCATCTGATGTTGCAATGATTGCGTTTGATTCTAATTTTGTGTGTTTGCATGTGCGTGTCTTTTGACAGCTCATCCCACAAATCTCCTCGCTCGCCTGGTTTACCACAGCCGCTCTTCTAATTTTGGTGCTCTCCATCACGGCGGTCAAAGATGCCTCCGATGACATAGTGAGCAGATTATAACATACCGATTTTTTTTTTTAAAGCAAGAAAACAGCAACATCATACTCTTCTATGTTTGGACTCGTATTTTATGAACAGAACAGACACAAAAGTGACAACCAGGTGAATAACCGTGAAGTGAGCGTCCTCGTTGATGGAGAGTGAGTCATTTGGCTCTTTTCAAATCTTCTGTGAATATTGCATGAGAAATTAGAACACTTAGTTGTTAGAGTGAAGTGCTTGCTTTAATATTGTCCCGATGCTTTCATTTTGTCAGACTGAGAACTGAAAAATGGATGAATGTTCACGTTGGAGATATAGTCAAACTGGAAAATAACCACTTTGCCACAGTAAGTGCCACCGCATTACACGATAACGCAAAAATCACTTTTTATTCTTTTTTTAGTGGCCTATTTGGTGTTCTGCTATTTTCTTGATGCATGTTTGTTTTCCAGGCAGACCTTCTTTTACTCTCCAGCAGTGAGCCTCTCAATGTGGTTTATGTTAAAACGGCTGAATTAGACGGGTATGTCCTATACGTATTAATTTGAATTTGTGTAAGGGTTATTGTCCGTTTGTGTCTACATGTGTGTGTCTGCGCGCACACATCAGTTGAAGATCATAATTTATTAAATGTCATATATTCAACAATGTACACATTATTATAATTAGAGACAATATATCGAGTGGCGGCCCGGTGGGCCAGTGGTTAGCGTGTCGAGCTCACAGTGCAGAGGTCGTGGGTTCGATCCCGTCTCCGGCCTTCCTGTGTGGAGTTTGCATGTTCCCTGGCCGGGCCTGCGTAGGTTTTCTCCGGGTTCTCCGGTTTCCTCCCACATTTCAAAAACATGCATCGTAGGCTGACTGAACACTCTAAATTGTCCCGAGGTGTGAGTGTGAGCACGGATGGTTGTTCGTCTCTGTGTGCTCTGTAATTGGTTGGCAACCGGTTCAGGGTGTCCCCCACCTACTGCCCGAAGACGGCTGGGATGGGATCCAGGTCCCCCCGCGACCCTTGTGAGGATGAAGCGGATCGGAAAATGGATGGATGGATGGATATATACATTAGTGTCAAGGAGGCTAATATGCAAAATCGTCGACTCCAAAGCAGACTCGATGTAGAGCAATAAAACAGAATTTATAAAAGCAGCAATGTGAGAAGCAACCCCTGAATACAAAATGAAAAACGGCAACGACCAAAGGTTACTGCGAATAAATATTTCGGAGGATACTAATAACAAAAGCTGATGGATGGAGCCACAGAAGAGGAAAGATGCCAAACAAACAAAAACGACACAAGGAATCTAATCGAGAAGCAAAGAAATGCTAATGCTAATACGCAAAAAAAAAAAACCCCACAGCACAGGATACTTAGCACAATTTTTTTTGGGAACATCCTTCCATCCATATTGTAATTTACTTCCCATCGTTAGGGTTATGGCGGAGGTGAAGTCTCACCCAGCGGACCATGCCATTGTCAAACACCAGTATAATGTTAGAGGGTCTAATCATTAGAAGGATGATTGGAATCTAATGTGCTCATGGTCCCCCAGTGAAACCAATCTGAAGGTGAAACAGGCACTGACTGTCACTGGAGCGATGGGAGACGACACTGAAGCACTGTCCAGCTTCAACGGTGAGAACTTCAGTGGGCAATTTTGGTCATGTTCTGACTTTTCCAAATATGTGCACAAACATAACCCCATTTGTTTCCCAGGAGAAATTAAATGTGAACCTCCAAACAATCGTCTGGAAATTTTTAGAGGGACACTCACAGTAAATGGACAAACATATTCTTTGGACAATGACAAAGTGCTTCTGCGTGGATGCACTCTGAGAAATACAGAGTGGTGCTTTGGACTAGTTATCTTTGGAGGTAAATGAAGATCACAAATTAATTTTTCCCTTGAACATTTTGGTCAAATTTTGACTTTGCAATTTTTCTGAACATGTGTCATGTGTCACAATGAGATCAATTTAACATGAGTTTCGACTTTTGTAGGTCCAGACACCAAGTTGATACAGAACAGTGGAAAGACAACATTCAAAAGGACGAGCATTGATCACCTCATGAACATATTGGTGCTTTGTGTGAGTTCCAATCATGCCTTTACTTGTCAGAAGCAAAAAAAGTTGAATTATAGTCAGGAAAGTTATGTCGGCCAGCGCAATGAATGACCTGGTGGGCAGATTTCGCTTCATAAGCTCTTTTCTTTCACCGATCAGATTTTTGTTTTCCTGCTGTCCATGTGCTCCGTTCTGGCCATTGGCCATGCCATTTGGGAGATGTCCGAGGGTTCCGTTTTCACTGTGTTCCTCCCTTCAGAACCAGGCATCGATGCTCCTCTCTCATCATTCCTCTGCTTCTGGTCTTATGTGATTCTCCTGAACACGGTGGTGCCCATGTCTCTCTTTGTCAGGTATTTCGTGACGCCGATTAATTACGACACTGTCAGTTTGCATCACACGACCCTTTTTCTTTTCAGCGTGGAAGCCATCCGTCTGGTGAATAGTTTTTACATTGACTGGGACAGGAAGATGTATTACCCCAAGAGTGACACTCCGGCTGAGGCGAGGACCACCACTCTGAATGAAGAGCTGGGTCAGATCAAATATATCTTCAGCGACAAGACCGGTACCCTGACGCAGAACATCATGACATTCAATAAGTGCTCGATCAATGGCAAACGTTATGGTGAGCAGGATATTCGAAGCTACACACATACAGTAAATGAATACCCTCAAATATTGATGTTGTGGGTGTTCAATTGTTTTAGGGGAGCTCTTGGACTTTTCAGGACAGAGCACTGAAGTAACAGAGGTGAGATGGTTTGAAGGGATTGCATCATTTGGTACACCCGCAAATCAAATTCAATACAACAGCAAACTCGCACCACTGTTGTGGTTTCATGTCAAGCCATATTTTACGGGACCGATATAGAACCAAGTCAAAACAAGTGATGAACAATACAATGTAGTTGTTGTAATTAAAGGCAGCTCTGCGTTTTTTTTCTTCTTCAACAAGCCAGTCAAGCCAATATTGTCTAATTGTTTGGCCTTCCCCACCCCCATTTCAAAAAATGCTTGGTTCTTGTTTTTGCTAGCTTGCGGGCATAACTGAGATGGGTGTTTTGACAGAAACAGAAAGAATATTAGGTGCAAATCCACCTGGGATTTGCACCTAATATTCAAAATAAAACTTCTTTCACACTCTGATCGTCATGAGGCTCTCAATACATGGCACATTTGCGGGCCCCAAAGCAAATGTGCCATGTATTGGTACAAGTCCAAGGCCTGGTGCTTGTGGACCCCTGTAATACAAGTCAAGTTTCCGACAAACCTGCCTTTTCAAGGTTCGGCACATCTCAGTTTGAAAAGACTCGTCTTTTTTCCTGTAGAGTACACCGAGGGTCGATTTCACGTGGAACCAGCAAGCCGATCCAAAGTTCATTTTTCACGACCACAATCTGGTGGACACTGTCAGGGATGGCAACTCAGAGGCTCAAGAATTCTTCCGTTTGTTGGCTCTGTGCCACACAGTGATGCCCGAGGAAAAAACAGAGGGTCAGACAACTTTTCCTCACTGCATGGTCTACTGTTAAAACCCATGTTTGATGTTCTATCCGCTCTCCTCCAAGGGGAGCTACATTACCAGGCTCAGTCCCCGGATGAAGGTGCTCTGGTCACCGCTGCAAGAAACTTTGGCTTTGTGTTCCATTCACGCACCCCAGAGACCGTCACAGTGGAGGAATTGGGCACGCTAGTCATCTATGAACTTTTGGCTGTTTTAGATTTCAATAACGTGCGCAAGAGGATGTCAGTCATAGGTGAGACCTCTTTCTGTGGAGAGTTCATAGGACTCAATTTTAACTTGGACTCGAGAATATCCGCCTCATAGTTAAGAGCAGGGGTGTCAAACTCATTTCACATTGTGGGCCACATACGGACTCGGTAGATGTCAACTGGGCCAGACCATTAACATTATACCATACTTTGCTATAAATAACCAAAATATCCTGGGGCAGACCATTAACATTATACCATACTTTGCTGTAAATAACCAAAATATCATGTCTTTCCTTTGTTTTGGTATAAAGAAGCATTGGCGCATTGATAGCATCTGCTGTGTTGGGTCTGTCTCAGGGACAGATTGAGACTGCTGTTTTATTCTCTGATCAAAACAATGTTGTCTTCTACTCTGATCAAAACGGTCTGCCCCGAGCGGATAATCCATGAATTGCATTTTATTAAAAATATTCATTCTGTGTCTTTAATACATTTTTTCACTTTTAAATTTTCCTGCCGGCCAGATTGAATCTCCTTGGGGGCCGGTTCCGGCCCGCGGGCCGTATGTTTGACACCCTGGTTTAGAGGTTCCTCCCCACATTCCAAAAACATGGTAGTTTGTTTAGTTGAAGATTGAATTGTCTGATTCTGAGTGTCTGCATCACTCATCGAGAACTTCACCTCCTCGCTGTGACTTCCAGTGCGCAACCCTGAAGGGAGGCTGACTCTTTACTGCAAAGGGGCAGACACCGTCATCTACGAGAGGCTGCACACCTGCTGTACCGCACTCAAGTGTGTCACCACCGGACACCTCAATGTAAGGTTTATTTTCTCCGAAATGGATAGTCAATTGTTGTAATAGCTTTTTTCAACCCCAACTGTAGGAATACGCAGGTGATGGTCTCCGCACTTTGGTTCTGGCTTACAAGGACTTGGACGAGAGCTATGTGAAGGAGTGGATGCGGCGCCACCATGAGGCCAGCACCACCATCGGAGAACGAGACGAGAAACTTCATGAGCTGTATGAAGAGATTGAGAAAGACTTGTTGGTCGGTTCACCGGTTGACGACTTTGCTTAAAACCTTGACTGCTGTCTGACATATGATGACAGAGGCAGCTGAGGTCAAATCGGTTCTTTTACATGGCATCTTCCTTTTAAGACAATCTTCTTTAGATAGTAATGGTAAACTTCTGTCTCACAGACATATTCTTACTTGTTTAACACCATTTGATTTAGCTTCTGGGAGCAACGGCAGTGGAAGACAAGTTGCAGGATGGTGTGCCTCAGACAATAGAGCAGCTGGCCAAAGCTGACATCAAAATCTGGGTTTTGACCGGAGATAAACAAGGTTATTTTCTGCCACATACAACAATTTATTATTTTTTTGTGTGATTTCATAAATTCATGTTCGCAAATTCTGCTTTCTGCCAGAGACGGCAGAAAATATTGGCTATTCTTGCAACATGCTGCGAGAGGAAATGAAGGACGTTTTCACCGTGTCCGCAAATACAGCAGAAGGAGTCAAAGAGGAGCTTCAGTATGTAAAATCTCAAGTTGCTGCATATTATATTGAGCATGACATATTTAGTCAAGCACTGTCATCATGAACTAAAAGCGCTCCACAAAAGAGCAATATCTCCATCTCTGCATTGTTCTGTTTTTAGAAGTGCAAGAAAGAAAATGTGTCCGACGGCAGCAAAAGAACCAAAAGTGACCAAAGCTCGCTCAGGCCTCTTGTGGTTGCAAAGAACCGAAACTGTTCAAGATGACAAAGTGGATGGGGAATATGCACTTGTTATAAATGGACACAGTCTGGTAAGTGGGCATTCACCCTCCTTATATTTGTGAAATCCCAAAAACATTTTACAAAGAAGGAAGATTTGACTTCCTTTGCCTCATCTTCCTCTTGCTCCTCAGGCCTTTGCCTTAGAGAAAGGCTTGGAATTGGAACTATTAAGGACGGCATGCATGTGCCAAACCGTGATCTGCTGCAGGGTCACCCCACTACAGAAAGCCCAGGTTGTTGAACTGGTGAAAAAATACAAACAGGCGGTCACTTTGGCTATTGGGGATGGGGCCAACGACGTCAGCATGATCAAGGGTCAGTAAACTCACTGACAGCCGCGCTAAGAAAAGCTCAGCATCCTTTTGGCCTTATTGCTCTTTGTCTTCCAGCTGCACATATTGGTGTCGGCATCAGTGGTCAGGAGGGCATGCAGGCCGTTCTGTCCAGTGACTTCTCCTTTGCCCAGTTCCGCTATTTGCAGCGTCTGCTGCTGGTGCACGGGCGCTGGTCATATCTGCGCATGTGCAAGTTTCTACAGTACTTCTTCTACAAGAACTTCACCTTCACCTTCGTACATTTCTGGTACGCCTTCTTCTGTGGCTTTTCTGCACAGGTGAGGGACATTCAAGAGCTTTAAGTTGATGACTCTTGTTGTGCACTACAAATGATGGCCGTTTCCGTATTGTGACCGTACGATACAGTTAATGGACTCAAATTATTGCAGATTTGTAGAAATGTCATGCCTCTCCACTATGCAAACGTGGGCATACTGTACAAGTCCTAGAAGTTCATGGCACCCACACAAAGAATACCTTCCAGATCCCATGCCAAGAGACTCCAAGATGTACAATAGAGTGGGCAACAGAAAACTAGACCACCAAGTCAGCTTCCGCTCAACCACTCCACTAAATAGCACCATACTCCAGTTTTCCTGCTATTAAAAACAAGGGGAGTTGGTCCCAAGTGGCTGAACTCTGCCAGATTCTCTGAGTGAAAACATGATCACTGGGCACTGACCCGTGATCTCTTTGCCAGTCCTGGGTGTGAGGCCTCAGTGCCGCCTGTCCAGATGGGGTACAGCACCTTTGTGTAGTATTATCTAGTGATGGGAAAATGAAGCTTCATGAAGCACTTGGTATTTCATGACCATTTCTCGAGATGGTGCACTTGGTTTAAAGATAAGATCTAGTGCAATGGAAACCAAGAATGCGATCTAGAGGGGTCAAAAAATAATCGCAAGTGCTTCATGAAGCTTCATTGATCCTTCATTATCCACAGAAATCTTTTGAATCACCCTTATAAGTCTTTATCGTGGTCCAATTTGCAATGGGATGCAGGGGGCATACTCAGGGAGCCCCAACATAATAGGCTCCTAGGCTCATCTGATGACTTTAACCCCTGTGCCACAATGCGATTACCGGTCACAGATTTTGGTTTATATACTAATATTATCAATGTTGACCTTTTGCTGTTATAATTCATAGACTGTGTATGACGAGTGGTTCATCACCATGTACAACCTGGTGTACACAGCCCTCCCTGTCCTAGGAATGAGTCTTTTTGACCAGGTACGCATCAATCACAGGACACTACATTAGGTATGTCTGCATAATACAGTAAGATCAGATGTAAGAGTTTGTTGCTTCTCTTCTCCTCCTTTCGTTTTTTTCAAAGGATGTGAATGATCGCTGGAGTTTCCAGTATCCGCAGCTCTACTCCCCTGGGCCTCTGAACACTTATTTCAACAAGAAATTATTTGTCCGTTGCATGATGCACAGTTGCTACAGCTCCCTCATCCTCTTCTTCATTCCATGGGCGGCGATGCATGACACAGTCCGAGACGACGGCAAAGACATTGCGGATTATCAGTCCTTTGCTTTACTGGCACAGACGTGTTTGCTTGTCGTGGTCAGCATCCAGGTAAGGAATACGCTTTTCCTTTCATCATTTTTCATCTAACTCCATTTAGCCAATGTTGCACACCAATCATAAATACTGTAGTCTCATATAGTCAACCCTGTCTTAGTATACGCAGTGCAAATGAATATGTTCATGAATAAATATGTAATTTATATGTACTTTCAACATGTCCCAGCTGTGTCTAGACACCCATTACTGGACAGCTGTGAACCAGTTTTTTGTGTGGGGCAGCCTTGCAGTCTACTTTGCTACCACGTTTACCATGTTCAGCAATGGCATGTTCCTAATCTTCACCTCCGCATTCCCCTTTATCGGTAAGTCGCTGCAGCTTACTGCAGAAATCACGCGAGGCTAATTTTCATGTTATACCGGTAATATAAGAAGTAGTACATAGTTTAAAACAAACAAACAAAAAAAAAACGGTTGTATCCTGTTGTGACATTTTTACCAATTGGTTTGGGGCTGCAGGTACAGCGAGGAACTCTCTGAACCAGCCTAATGTGTGGCTGATTATACTCTTGACAACGCTCCTCTGTAGTCTGCCGGTGGTGGCTTACCGTTTCACTGTCATTCAGCTTTGTCCCACCGTCAATGATAAGGTATGAAATTATTAGTTATTGGTCAAGTTATTAGTCAGCGACTCATGTAGCACCTGGGGAACACAAATGGAACATAACTGGGAGCAATTCATCTCCATATTTTTTGTTGGAAATTGTGTATTAAAGAAATTAAAGAAATGACTCTCTCTCTGACAGGTGAGACATAAGTTGCGGAAGGAGGCGCTGCCAGGCCCCGCGCCTCGTCGTCCGCCCGGCAGG
>NW_017804997.1:2139339-2179344 GCF_001891065.2 Hippocampus comes
CTGTCTCAGGGACCGATTGAGACTGCTGTTTTCTTCTCTGATCAAAACAATGTTGTCTTCTACTCTGATCAAAACGGTCTGCCCCGAGCGGATAATCCATGAATTGCATTTTATTAAAAATATTCATTCTGTGTCTTTAATGCATTTTTTCACTTTTAAATTTTCCTGCGGGCCAGATTGAACCTCCTTGGGGGCCGGTTCCGGCCCGCGGGCCGTATGTTTGACACCCTGGTTTAGCGGTTCCTCCCCACATTCCAAAAACATGGTAGTTCGTTTAGTTGAATATTGAATTGTCTGATTCTGAGTGTCTGCATCACTCATCGAGAACTTCACCTCCTCGCTGTGACTTCCAGTGCGCAACCCTGAAGGGAGGCTGACTCTTTACTGCAAAGGGGCAGACACCGTCATCTACGAGAGGCTGCACACCTGCTGTACCGCACTCAAGTGTGTCACCACCGGACACCTCAATGTAAGTTTTTATTTTCTCCGAAATGGACAGTCAATTGTTGTAATAGCTTTTTTCAACCCCAACTGTAGGAATACGCAGGTGATGGTCTCCGCACTTTGGTTCTGGCTTACAAGGACTTGGACGAGAGCTATGTGAAGGAGTGGATGCGGCGCCACCATGAGGCCAGCACCACCATCGGAGAACGAGACGAGAAACTTCATGAGCTGTATGAAGAGATTGAGAAAGACTTGTTGGTCGGTTCACCGGTTGACGACTTTGCTTAAAACCTTGACTTCTGTCTGACATATGATGACAGAGGCAGCTGAGGTCGAATCGGTTCTTTTCCATGGCATCTTCCTTTCAAGACAATCTTCTTTAGTTAGTAATAGTAAACTTCTGTCTCACAGACATATTCTTACTTGTTTAACACCATTTGATTTAGCTTCTGGGAGCAACGGCAGTGGAAGACAAGTTGCAGGATGGTGTGCCTCAGACAATAGAGCAGCTGGCCAAAGCTGACATCAAAATCTGGGTGTTGACCGGAGATAAACAAGGTAGTTTTCTGCCACATACAACAATTTTTTTTTTGTGTGTTTGATTTCATAAATTCATGTTCGCAAATTCTCCTTTCTGCCAGAGACGGCAGAAAATATTGGCTATTCTTGCAACATGCTGCGAGAGGAAATGAAGGACGTTTTCACCGTGTCCGCAAATACAGCAGAAGGAGTCAAAGAGGAGCTTCAGTATGTAAAATCTCAAGTTGCTGCATATTATATTGAGCATGACATATTTAGTCAAGCACTGTCATCATGAACTAAAAGCGCTCCACAAAAGAGCAATATCTCCATCTCTGCATTGTTCTGTTTTTAGAAGTGCAAGAAAGAAAATGTGTCCGACGGCAGCAAAAGAACCAAAAGTGACCAAAGCTCGCTCAGGCCTCTTGTGGTTGCAAAGAACCGAAACTGTTCAAGATGACAAAGTGGATGGGGAATATGCACTTGTTATAAATGGACACAGTCTGGTAAGTGGGCATTCACCCTCCTTATATTTGTGAAATCCCAAAAACATTTTACAAAGAAGGAAGATTTGACTTCCTTTGCCTCATCTTCCTCTTGCTCCTCAGGCCTTTGCCTTAGAGAAAGGCTTGGAATTGGAACTATTAAGGACGGCATGCATGTGCCAAACCGTGATCTGCTGCAGGGTCACCCCACTACAGAAAGCCCAGGTTGTTGAACTGGTGAAAAAATACAAACAGGCGGTCACTTTGGCTATTGGGGATGGGGCCAACGACGTCAGCATGATCAAGGGTCAGTAAACTCACTGACAGCCGCGCTAAGAAAAGCTCAGCATCCTTTTGGCCTTATTGCTCTTTGTCTTCCAGCTGCACATATTGGTGTCGGCATCAGTGGTCAGGAGGGCATGCAGGCCGTTCTGTCCAGTGACTTCTCCTTTGCCCAGTTCCGCTATTTGCAGCGTCTGCTGCTGGTGCACGGGCGCTGGTCGTATCTGCGCATGTGCAAGTTTCTACAGTATTTCTTTTACAAGAACTTCACCTTCACCTTCGTGCATGTCTGGTATGGCTTCTTTTGCGGCTTTTCGGCACAGGTGAGGAACATGAAAGAATAATGAAGGAAAAATAAACTCAAGGTTTCATGCCTACACCTCATATGCTATTTGGCAGTATTCTAATAACCATGTTTGTGACATATACTGATAAACGCAGTCAATAAATTAAATACATGATCCTTTTCATTTTGTCTCTTCTAATTCATAGACTGTGTATGACCAGTGGTTTGTCAGCATGTACAATGTAGTGTACACGGTCCTCCCTGTCCTTGGCATGAGTCTTTTTGACCAGGTATGCAACTTGGAGCATCATGCACGCATAGGATTCGATAATGTCATGAGAGATTGCGTCACTCTTCTTTTCTCCCCACCGTGTGTTTCACTAGGATGTGAATGATCGCTGGAGTTTCCAGCATCCTCAGCTTTACTCCCCGGGGCCTCTGAATATTTACTTCAATAAGAAGTCCATGGCGTGCTGCATGATCCACAGCTGCTACAGCTCCCTCGTTGTTTTCTTCATCCCGTGGGCGGCCATGCACGACACGGTCGCTGACGACGGCAAAGACATTGCAGATTATCAGTCCTTTGCTTTTGTGGTGCAGACGTGTCTTCTTCTTGTTGTCAACATCCAGGTAAGGAAGGGCATCATGTAGCAGCACATACCTAGCGATCCTTTTGTCCCAATGACACATCTCGGTCTTAGAGTGGGACCAAAGAAACTGTCAGACTTTATTCAAGTCAAATATTTCAACAATTATTTTTCAAATAACCAGAGATTACGGTCATATACCTTTTCATTATTGGGCTTCCCCCATCAGTGATGACTCATATGAAAAGTTTGTGATTTAAACAGGACTGAAGTAAGGTAGAGCAAGGACATGATGATTCTAATTGGCAATGGTTTACAAGTGCCCCACTTAAAAAAAAACAAACGATTTTGACTCATTTTGGGGCGGCCCGGTAGTCGACTGGTTAGCAGGTTGGCCTCACAGTGCAGAGGTGCACGGTTCGATCCCGGCTCCGGCCTTCCTGTGTGGAGTTTGCATGTTCTCCCCATACCTGTGTGGGTTTTCTCCGGGTACTCCGATTTCCTCCCACATTCCAAAAACATGCGTGGCAGGTTAATGGAACACTCTAGATTGTCCCTAGGCATGAGTGTGGGCGTGGATGGTTTTTCGTCTGTGTGCCCTGCAATTGGCTGTCAACCAGTTCAGGGTTTACTGACCGAGGACAGCTGGGATAGTCTCCAGCACCCCCGCGACCCTTATCTGTGTGCCCCGCAATTGGCTGTCAACCAGTTCAGGGTGTACCCCCGCCTACTGACCGAGGACAGCTGGGATGGGCTCCGGCACCCCTGCGACCCTTGTGTGGATAAAGCGGATCGGAAAATTGATGGATGGATGGATGGAGTGACTCATTTTGAATGATGACTCTTTCAAAAAATTGCAGAAACTTGGAGTCAAGGATCTTGTTCACGGTGCCAAGGGGCATAATGTGTATTGACAGTAAATCATATGTTTAACTTCCTTTGGGCTTTAATTAATGTGCACATTATTAACGAGTGACAATTACTGATTCATTCAAAATGCATTCATGTTTTTTATACAACATAATAACCATTGTATGCTTAAAGAATAGTAATAATAAATCCACTCTGATTGTGAATACTTTAAAAATTAGATTCCGCATACAACTGAGAGTGGCAATTCATACTGTATGTGCTCTAATATTTATAACATTTACTTTTTTTTTTGTGTCAATGTTTCAGCTTTGTCTAGACACAAATTACTGGACAGCCGTGAACCAGTCCTTTATGTGGGGCAGCCTGATACTGTACTTCGCCACCACGTTTGCCATGCACAGCAACGAAATGTTCTCCATATTCACCTCTGTATTTCCTTTCATCGGTGAGGCACTTTAAGCCGGAACAAGAACTACTCCAGCACTAGGTTGCCGTTTGATTGTCAAAGAATAAGCCCAGTGTTAATTAACATGCTAAGGAAAAGGTTTAGCGTCCTGTCGCATGTCATGAAGTGGCCCATTTTGATCTCTTTGGCTGCTGTGCTTTGCAAATTGTGACGTGTGTCGTCCTGTGTTTGGGGCTGCAGGAACAGCAAGGAACTCTCTGAGCCAGCCGAATGTGTGGCTGACAATATTCTTGACATGCCTCCTCTGTGGTCTTCCGGTGTTGGCCTTCCGTTTCATTGTCATTCAACTTCGGCCTACCGTCAATGACAAGGTATGACAGTCGTAGGTGTTATGTGACTAGCTCGGCTAGGCGAACATCCAAAGACACTTTCAAAATAGAGTACGAAACACGACCATGCAGAACCTCCCACCTCTATATTGGTACGACGTCGCTGCTATCATGTCAAAGCCAAAAGGTAAGCAGAGCTCGATTCTGCTTTGTTGGAAGCACAGAGGACTGTTTGCTGACACCAGTGGCTTCGGATAAGTGGCAGATTTAATCAGTCAATGGAAGCAAAACCAAGACTGGCCCTTTTTGTGGCACGGGGCTAACGTTAGCATCCTTCACTCCCTGGACTTCAGGCCTTAAAATGAGCCATAGTTTTCCCAAAACACAAATACATTTTCCAATTTGTAGCTCTGTCAGGGTGTTCAAATTTTGAGATGTGACTTTGTTATCTACAGGTGAGATATAAGGTGCGTAAGGAGGGGCTACCCGGTCCTGTTCCTTGCCATCCGCCAGCCAGGCGAGTCAGCACTCGGCGGTCGAGCTACGCCTTCTCTCATGCTCAGGGCTATGGCGAGCTGGTCACATCACGAAGATTCCTGCTAAAACGTCCTGTCAAGAGTTGCAACAATGACACCAAAGAGCCACAGCTCTACCGTATAATCTCAAAGGATTCAGAGCATCAACCACAGAAGCACTAATTAACAGGTAGCAGCTCACTGAGACCATATGTTACTTTCTCACCCACTACCCATTACTGACACCGTGTAAGTCAGTTTATGAGGAAAGTAATACAAAATCTTCATTTTGTCTGTATTTTTATTTGGTGGTGTACCATGAGATGTTTCTTTTGTCAAATGAGTGCCTTGGCTCAATAAAGGATGGCAAATCTTGCTCTTGTTTTTCCAAAATGCTCAGCTGGTTTAGAACTTGTTCAGCGCGAACTTTCACATTCCAAATACGCAATACACACCTTTTACATATTTCTCCATTCTGAATAACCACAATCCACTGCAAAATTAATGGCGGAATTGAAATCTTCTGTGGCATTCTTTCACATGGAAACAACATTAAAAAAATGGTGCGTGTAATTATGCAGATTTGACTTGGCCTTCCATGTGTACCTTTTCACAACCACTGTTTGAAGACAATGGCAATGCAAACTTTATCAACGTTACTCTCTTAATGACTACGTGGAAGAGCACATAGCTAACAGAAACCCCTCTAGCATAGCATAAAGGCAGCCAATAAAACATCCCTACCAGCAGCCTTCTTTCTCAGTCTTACTTTTTCAAGTTCCACTTTCAGGCATGCGCATTCACCGCAGAGGGTGTGCTGCATACCTGCTTTGTCAAGTCAAAGCCACATTGTCTGCTCTGATTGGTCTGAGTCATTCATTTCTACCGTTGTTTTACTGCCCGGCCGGTATCACCATCGAGGTCCAAAGATCACTTTATTGTTTACCCAAGCGGTTAGCAGTGACACTCACACCCGGGTGGAGTTCTTCCTTTTTAAACCCAAAACCTCGACTGGTGTCTCCTCTCGAGACACCTGCTCCATCCGGCGTAGCTTTCATCCGATAATTGGGGGTCTCAACGAAACCATCTGGTTCATAACTCTGTACCAAGTCTGGAAGTCCAAAGTGAGTGCACCCAACTGCCAGCCTTTGTTTGAGACAGTCTCAGACAGAGAATTGTCTCTTTTTTTTGGCCATGTTTCTGTGAATGTGGAAGAGCCTAAAGGACACCAGCCTTGTTATTGTTTAAGGTATGTCTTCAATCTCTTGTCTCTCTGTAATCTCTCGTCTCAACCACACAAGAGTAATAGATGGTACATAATGAATCAAAAGTGTAGTTCTTACCCTATTGGAGCCACATTGTTCGTTCTTTCTGTCAGAAATCAAATCAAAAGAGTTCTTTCCTGCATTTTCCTTAAATGTGTTAAGATAAACCATGACGTGATGGAAAATCACCTGAAATCAATGACAGCTTTATGAAAAGCATTCCTCTTTTTTAAGTGGATAAATTTGAACCTAATTTGATTCATTGTGCACACGGAAAAAAAAAAGATGTTCCTCATGCTTCAGACCACATTTTTCACTTCCGTCTAACCTTTTAGGTGAGAATAAATATAAGCGTTTCCATCTTTGACTCCTGATACAAGTGAACAAAAGGACCATGGTCATATCACCATGTATAATCTTTGTGGTTATAAACTATCCGTCATATAGTTTTTACTTCGGTGCAAAGGGTTGAGTAGGGAGTGGCTGCCTTCATTTGGTCCTGAAAACCTCAAGTTTTGCCCACCGTAGATTGAGATGCTTGCTCTTGTGTCGTGGTCAAAAGTGTGCCAAGTTTAACTGTGGTTCTTTCTTTTTGTGTCATTGACAGGTGCTTGAGCAAATGAGAAGTGAAATGGAAAAAGCACGTGTTTGTCTGCCAGTCACGCCACAGCATTATTATTAAAAGTTATTCGGTGAGTGGTGAACATTAGAAAATGCTAAAAATTCTACCAATGAAAATATTTCATGGTAAAATCTAATTTTTGGAAGCTGGGAGAGGCCAAAATACTATTTTCCATTTTTGTTGTTTTTTTTTAATTGTTTAAATCAAATATTCAATCAGATCAATATGTTGAACTCAAAAAAACACTCAAAAAACTGGATTGCACTGTACATCTTAACAGCTTTTATACATATGATCTCCTGGGGACACAAATTGCACCAATTCGGCGTAACGGCCCTCGTATTTGAAGACAAAACCAAAATATAGTCAATAACTGTTGGAATACACTGTTGTCATCTAAGGCTGTCATTATCTTTGCACAGTCAGGGTTGCTGATTTGAATTTTGTATTTCACAAATAGTGTGCGCTGCTTCAAATCTCTGATGCCATAGCCGAACAGTTCTCAGGATCCCGCCATCCCTTCTTGCAAGTATAATAAAACGTGATTTTTTTTTTTTTTCAGCTGAATAATATGCAGTAACAGTGATACAATGGGATCGGTGGAGTCCTACTTTGGTCAGCTGTGTCGGCAGCAACAAAAGAAAGGTAAGCACAAAGGGTTTTATATATATAAAACACCAAGATTGGGGTTTTTTTCAATATAAAATAACTTAGGGATTTCTCTTTTTTTTTTACCAACAGAGGAGGAGAGACGTTTGCGAGCTAATGACAGACCTTTCAACCTGTCCTACCACTATGCTGTGAGTACCCAACGTTGAAGAAATAACACAGGAGCAATGGTGCTCGCTTCTCACTTACCTCCCTCTTCAGAATAATGCTATCAAGACGTCCAAATACAATGTCTTCACCTTCCTGCCACTGAACCTTTTCGAGCAGTTCAGGAGGCTCGCCAACAGCTACTTCCTCTTCCTCTTTATACTTCAGGTAGGCCTAATCAGCCAGATAACGTGATGGTACAAACTGGCAACAACTTGAGATCCACATTCAATAAGTATGCATGTTTTTAATGTCATAACCACACGGTAATTCACCATTTTTTTGACATTGGCTATCAAGCCAATGTCTCTCTGTCCACATTCGCAAAGCACCTTATCATCACACACTGACTGACCTCCAACATGGCGGCTGCGGGTATGTAATGCATCAGTGCGACGTATCTTAATTGTGTGGGCATGTTTTTACAGCTCATCCCACAAATCGCCTCGCTTTCTTGGTTCACCACAGCCGTCCCGCTCGTTTTGGTTCTCTCGATCACAGCGGTCAAAGACGCCACCGATGACATTGTGAGCTGGCATTACTCAATGATAATCTTTGGAAGTCAGCGTTTAGCAATAATCATGTTTCATTGTAAGACGTTAAAGAGTGTTTTGTGTTTTTTCTGCCGACTGTACATCAAACAGAACAGACACAAGAGTGACAAACAAGTGAACAACCGTAAAGTCAGCGTCCTCATCGACGGAGAGTGAGTCATTCACATTTTTTTTCGTTATATACTGTATTTGTTTATTGCACATTGAATACCAGAATCCAGCCATATACTGCATGTTATAATGTATATTGATAAATAAAATGTGTTGAGAGTTTTTTTTTTTCTTGTATGGTCTTAAATTAAAAAGCATGTGTTTTATCCCTATCACACTACAATGAAAATGTATATTTGTTTTTGTTCTGGTAGACTCCAAAGTGAAAAATGGATGAATGTTCAGGTTGGAGATGTCATTAAATTGGAAAATAACCAGTTTGTCACAGTAAGTGTCACAACAATAACGTTCAAGTATTCATCAATATCCTTTGCTGCTTTAAAAATATGTTTGTTATGAGGCTCGGACCTCAAATCATGATATAATTTTGGACTTGACTATGACCCTTAGTGTTTGATGACTTTATGGAATCGAATGTTTTTTTTAAAATTTCTATTTATTTATTTTTTCCAGGCAGACCTTCTTTTGCTCTCGAGCAGTGAGCCTCTAAACCTGGTCTATGTGGAAACAGCAGAACTGGATGGGTGAGCGGATGATTCAGTACATATTTGTTTGTTTGGCTGGAACTGCGGTTTGGTTCTTTCCCCATCATTCTTCTCATGTGCTCATGGTGTCCCACCCCAGTGAAACCAATCTGAAGGTGAAACAGGCACTGACTGTCACTGGAGAGATGGGAGACAACATCGAAGCACTGGCCAGCTTCACAGGTGAGAACTTGAGTAATTTGTTATTTAAGAGTGACACTTCTTAACATACCGGATGCTCAAAGATGATGATGATGCGTCACTTCAATGTTTCGCAGTTGAAGTCAGATGCGAATCCCCAAACAACCGCCTGGACAAATTCAAAGGGACACTCGCAGTAAATGGACAAACATACTCTTTGGACAATGACAAAGTGCTTCTTCGTGGATGCACTTTGAGAAACACAGAGTGGTGCTTTGGATTGGTTATCTTTGGAGGTAAACGACTGCTTACCGTCGACTCATTCTGGGTGCAAGTAAGATGGCATCAAACTTGTCATAATTACACCTTTGGGGGCCTGACAATCTGGACCCACAGGGGGGCTACATGTGCTTCACATTTTTTTTTTAAAATAATATCGATCCTAACTTGAACTTCATAATGAATAGTACAGTACACAACCAGTTCAGGGTGTCCCCCACCTACTGCCTGGGATAGGCTCCAGCACGCCCGCTACCCTGGTGAGGATGCGGATGAGAAAATGGATGGATAGTACAGTACAGCAATAACTGTAAAAATTATAAAAGCCTCCCTCCACCATTCACATATACACATAATGCAATTGTAACTTCGATAATGTTCTCATGGTTTACATCTTGGGAACATGATGGCTTCTTTTTTTCTTTTTTGTTATCCTTTCTGACATTAATCCAAGAACTGCCATTGAAATGTCTTTTGGAAATTTACAAACATTTTCGAATGCGCACGAGTAACAGTGTGATCCTACTTTTGCAGGTCCGGACACAAAGCTGATGCAGAACAGCGGAAAAACAACGTTCAAGCGCACAAGTGTTGATCACCTCATGAATGTCTTGGTGCTTTGTGTGAGTTTCTGTTTTTCACAAAATGGTATGCAACTGTGTTACATGAAATACCATATTGGCCCGAATATAAGACGGTGTTTTTTTGCATTGAAATAAGACTGAAAAAGTGGGGGTCGACGCTAGATGGCGCCAGATATCATTGAAGCCAATGCTGAACTTGACTCCCCAGGCCAAAGTGAACCCCTGTCACAAAGAATAAAAATAAAAATAGCGCTAGCACGACGAAGAAAAATAAAAAATAGCGGTAAGGAAGAAAAGAGAAGAAATTGTTGGAAGAGATAACAGAAAATGGAGAAACGTAGCGACAATCTGGAGAAAAGTGGGTCGAAGATCGGCCAGGTTAACCGGCAGCTGAGAAGTTATGATGTAATTTACATTTCAAAAACGAGAAGCCATTCATTTATGAATGGGATTTCACTTTAGTTTACATATTTAGATGTTCAGATATTAAGATTTGAATGAGGCAAAATAACATGCTTTTTGTCTCAAATATATTGTTATCATTTGTTTCAGATGTACTGTAATTATTTTCTGAATACAAATTAATTTGGTGTTCAAAAAGTCTTTTTGCAAACTTGAGTCTTGAAAAAGAGGGGATCGTCTTATAATCAGGGCCGTCTTGTATTCGGGCCAATACGGTATTAGAATATCTACTGTGGGACTTCAAAGTTTGGCTATTCATAAGCCGGGCAGTTCAATGGGAACACTGGCACAGTCTAATGAGATCAATTACGGGACCTTCAAACCTGATCTGATCTCGTCTTACTCATGCACAAGATAAAGTGAGTGCGAAAGCCACACGTTAAAATACTTTTACTCCTGTAAATAAGCATTTCCACCCCTCCCAATCAGATATTTGGCTTCCTGGCTTCCATGTGCTCAGTTCTGACCATTGGCAACGTGATCTGGGAAGTGAAGGAAGGCTCGGCATTCACTGTGTTCCTCCCTCGGGAACCTGGTGTTGATGCACCTCTTTCATCATTCCTCACCTTCTGGTCTTATGTCATCGTCCTCAACACGGTGGTGCCTATATCTCTCTATGTCAGGTATGTATTCTGGCTCATGAAGAACCAACGCGTGTGGAGCTACGGTGTTTTTCCTCACAATTCACTTTCATACGTCAGTGTGGAGATCATCCGTCTTGGGAATAGTTTCTACATTGACTGGGATAGGAAGATGTATTATGCCAAGAGTGACACTCCGGCTCAGGCGAGGACCACCACTCTCAATGAGGAACTGGGTCAGATCAAATATATCTTCAGCGACAAAACTGGCACCCTGACGCAGAATATCATGGCATTCAATAAGTGTTCCATCAATGGCAAAAACTACGGTGAGCAAATGAATGAAACGGCACAGAATTTTTTTTTTAAAAAGATCAAATATAAATTGATTGGGCTGCCTTGATTTTTCAGGTGAGATATTAGACTATTCAGGACAAAGGATGGAAATAACAGAGGTGAGTTATATCAATGGTTCATATCATCAGAAGCTGCGAGCAGAGCAGAAATAACTTCATCGGGTCTCGTCTGACTGATTTGGAATCATTACTGACATGCGTCTTTCTCTCGGTAGAAGACACCGAGGGTCGACTTCTCGTGGAACCGGCTGGCCGATCCAAAGTTCATTTTTCATGACCACAGCTTGGCAGAAACTGTCAGGGAGGGCAACTCGGAGGCTCAGGCCTTCTTCCGGTTGCTGGCTCTGTGCCACACTGTGATGCCTGAGGAAAAGAAAGAAGGTGAGCTTCTTCATTACCGCGGTTTATATGTGATACTAAATCCAGCAATGGAGCCATTTTAAATGTCTCCTTTGCGACCAGGCGAATTGTACTACCAGGCTCAGTCCCCTGATGAAGGTGCTCTTGTCACTGCTGCAAGAAACTTTGGCTTTGTGTTCCGTTCACGCACACCGGAGACCATCACAGTTGTGGAGATGGGCCAACAAGTCGTCTATGAACTTTTGGCTGTTTTGGACTTCAATAATGTGCGCAAGAGGATGTCAGTCATAGGTAAAACCAACAACAACATATATTACCGTAATCACTCTGATTTTATTTCCTCTTGATATGCTGTATTTTTAAACAGTACATCAAGGGCCACTGATGATGTAGAGAGTCGCGTGCCTTCAGTGCAGGCATCATGGGTTCGTTTACACTTTGTGAGTGTGAATGGTTGCCTGTTTCTATTTGACCCTGTCAATGACTGGCAACCAGCAGGGGCGGAGCTACATGGTGGTCAGGGGTGGCCACCCATTTTCATTCTCGAAAAACCACAATAAAGTACTAATGGGATTTTTGTTGTTGTTGTTTAAATTTTTGCGCACTTGTTCACATGGATGCAGTATTTTTCGACCCATTGATATTCTGCCACAAGTTGTTTATCTTAATGCATTACCGTATTTTCCGCACTGTAAGGCGCACCTCAAAACATTTCATTTTTTTCAAAAGCCGACAGTGCACTTTATAATTTGATGCACCTGATATATGGATCATTATTCTGATTTCTTGGACGTGGTATTTTAAATGTTCTGTAAAGCGCTTTTGTAGTGGGAATTTGACATATAAGAGCACTAAATTGAAGATAAGCAAAATTCCTGCCCATGCACTATTCTGTACTCTGTGTAGCTGATGAAAATGCTGATTGGGCTGACCTTCACCACCTCCCAACAAGATAAAATGAGAGCTAAAAGAAAGGCTCCCTTGACAGATCTGTGAACAGTGTCCCTCCATGTTTTTTCTCGTCTTTTTCTTTCTTAAATAAATTTCATCTTTTTTTTTTTTTATAAATACTTTTGTTGTCTTGGTTTCCCTGGACAAGACACTTTATTACAGCTGCAGCGTTTGTGAAAGCTCTATATAAATTAAGCTGTATTGTATTTGCACCTTATACTCCGAGGCGTCTTATAGAGCGGAAAATATGGTAATAATGTAAAATATGAACTGCATGTAAAGAACAAATGTACAATTGACCTGAATCCACACTTTAACAGAATCTGCCTGATGGAAAGAACATTTTGATTTTTCCAGTTAATATTAATCCAAATCATTACTGTCACAAGTGGCAATCAAGCCACGTATCTGAGAAGACATAGCTAATCATACCATCCACAGTCATTGTTTCATCTGGTGACCAGTCTAGGTTGTACTCTCCCTTTCACCCGAAAGTCAACTGAGAAAGTTTTCAGCTCCTTGGGAGCCTGAATGTAATAAGATGTATAGAAAATGCTGGGATGGATGTGCACTTTAGTTTCATCATTGAATCACTATTCTATGTGCCATGTGGTGGGGCATCAAAGTTTTGTCAGAAATACTGAATTAAAGATGTGAATTACTTGGGAACTTCATATTCTCGCTGTGATTGCCAGTTCGTAGCGCTGAGGGGAAGTTGACTCTATACTGCAAAGGAGCAGACACCATCATCTACGAGAGGCTTCACTCATCCTGCAACAAGCTAATGGGCGTCACCACCGGACATCTCAATGTGAGTTTTAATTTTTTCCTTCGAAATATCAGACATTGATCATGAATGATGTTTTTACCCCCTAACCTTAGGAGTATGCAGGCGATGGTCTCCGCACATTGGTTCTGGCTTACAAACATTTGGATGAGCACTATATGAAGGAGTGGATGCAGCGTCACCACGAGGCCAGCACCGCCCTCGACGGAAGGGACGAGAAACTTGATGAACTCTATGAAGAAATTGAAAAAGACTTGTTGGTTGGTACACTTACTCAGTCACTTACCGGTACTTTATACTGTTTTGTTGCAGATTAAAAGTGAGTGTTTTTATTTCACTCAATAATCAAGAATACGAATCTTTTATTTTGTTATATGACACAAGGGTTGTTTTTAGTACTCAAGCAGCATGAGTGGTTCTTCTGAAAACTAAAAACAAAGTATTTAAAATGGCATACTTACAATATTACAAACTTTTGATTTAGCTTCTGGGAGCAACGGCAGTAGAAGACAAGTTGCAGGATGGTGTGCCTCAGACAATAGAGCAGCTCGCCAAAGCTGACATAAAAATCTGGGTATTGACCGGGGATAAACAGGGTTGGTATCATTTTATTATGTGATTTTTTTTTTTTTTAATAGCTAATTTATCAGGAATCTCAATGTCTCTGTACCCTGGGGAACATATTTTCCCCAGGTGTTTACCATAACTTGACAATTTATGTTTTGCTTCATTGATTGTGTACAAATCTTAAATTCCATCAGAGACTGCAGAGAACATCGGCTATTCTTGCAACATGCTGCGAGAAGAGATGAAGGATATTTTCACGGTGTCAGCAAATACAGCAGAAGGAGTCAAAGAGGAGCTAGTGTAAGTGAGTTAAAATATGTCAATATTTTTGTTCACGGTCTGTTATCATGATTTTTGTTTTTTTTTTTTTGCATGAGTCACACCATCCATGCTGTACTGTTTTTAGGTGCGCAAGGAGGAAAATGTGTCCCTCGGCAGCAGAGGCACCAACTGTGGCCAAAGCTCGTGCAGGTCTCTTCTGGCTTGAAAAGACAGAAACCGTGCATGATGACAAAGTGGATGGGGAATATGCACTTGTTATAAATGGACACAGTCTGGTAAGTGAGCGTTCACCCCCCCTTATGTTTATGAAATTTGACTTAATTTCTCCACCCATAATCGAAATCCTCGGTTCCCTTATCTTCCTCTTGGTCCCTAGGCCTTTGCCTTAGAGAAAGGCCTGGAGTTGGAACTATTAAGGACAGCATGCATGTGCCAAACCGTGATCTGCTGCAGGGTCACCCCACTACAGAAAGCCCAGGTTGTTCAACTGGTTAAAAAATACAAACAGGCGGTCACTCTAGCCATTGGGGACGGGGCCAACGACGTCAGCATGATCAAGGGTAAGTAAACTCACTGACGGATGATACAGCTGCGCTAAGAAAAGCTCAGCATTCTTTTGGCCTTATTGCTCTTTGTCTTCCAGCTGCACATATTGGTGTCGGCATCAGTGGTCAGGAGGGCATGCAGGCCGTTCTGTCCAGTGACTTCTCCTTTGCCCAGTTCCGCTATTTGCAGCGTCTGCTGCTGGTGCACGGGCGCTGGTCATATCTGCGCATGTGCAAGTTTCTACAGTACTTCTTCTACAAGAACTTCACCTTCACCTTCGTACATTTCTGGTACGCCTTCTTCTGTGGCTTTTCTGCACAGGTGAGGGACATTCAAGAGCTTTAAGTTGATGACTCTTGTTGTGCACTACAAATGATGGCCGTTTCCGTATTGTGACCGTACGATACAGTTAATGGACTCAAATTATTGCAGATTTGTAGAAATGTCATGCCTCTCCACTATGCAAACGTGGGCATACTGTACAAGTCCTAGAAGTTCATGGCACCCACACAAAGAATACCTTCCAGATCCCATGCCAAGAGACTCCAAGATGTACAATAGAGTGGGCAACAGAAAACTAGACCACCAAGTCAGCTTCCGCTCAACCACTCCACTAAATAGCACCATACTCCAGTTTTCCTGCTATTAAAAACAAGGGGAGTTGGTCCCAAGTGGCTGAACTCTGCCAGATTCTCTGAGTGAAAACATGATCACTGGGCACTGACCCGTGATCTCTTTGCCAGTCCTGGGTGTGAGGCCTCAGTGCCGCCTGTCCAGATGGGGTACAGCACCTTTGTGTAGTATTATCTAGTGATGGGAAAATGAAGCTTCATGAAGCACTTGGTATTTCATGACCATTTCTCGAGATGGTGCACTTGGTTTAAAGATAAGATCTAGTGCAATGGAAACCAAGAATGCGATCTAGAGGGGTCAAAAAATAATCGCAAGTGCTTCATGAAGCTTCATTGATCCTTCATTATCCACAGAAATCTTTTGAATCACCCTTATAAGTCTTTATCGTGGTCCAATTTGCAATGGGATGCAGGGGGCATACTCAGGGAGCCCCAACATAATAGGCTCCTAGGCTCATCTGATGACTTTAACCCCTGTGCCACAATGCGATTACCGGTCACAGATTTTGGTTTATATACTAATATTATCAATGTTGACCTTTTGCTGTTATAATTCATAGACTGTGTATGACGAGTGGTTCATCACCATGTACAACCTGGTGTACACAGCCCTCCCTGTCCTAGGAATGAGTCTTTTTGACCAGGTACGCATCAATCACAGGACACTACATTAGGTATGTCTGCATAATACAGTAAGATCAGATGTAAGAGTTTGTTGCTTCTCTTCTCCTCCTTTCGTTTTTTTCAAAGGATGTGAATGATCGCTGGAGTTTCCAGTATCCGCAGCTCTACTCCCCTGGGCCTCTGAACACTTATTTCAACAAGAAATTATTTGTCCGTTGCATGATGCACAGTTGCTACAGCTCCCTCATCCTCTTCTTCATTCCATGGGCGGCGATGCATGACACAGTCCGAGACGACGGCAAAGACATTGCGGATTATCAGTCCTTTGCTTTACTGGCACAGACGTGTTTGCTTGTCGTGGTCAGCATCCAGGTAAGGAATACGCTTTTCCTTTCATCATTTTTCATCTAACTCCATTTAGCCAATGTTGCACACCAATCATAAATACTGTAGTCTCATATAGTCAACCCTGTCTTAGTATACGCAGTGCAAATGAATATGTTCATGAATAAATATGTAATTTATATGTACTTTCAACATGTCCCAGCTGTGTCTAGACACCCATTACTGGACAGCTGTGAACCAGTTTTTTGTGTGGGGCAGCCTTGCAGTCTACTTTGCTACCACGTTTACCATGTTCAGCAATGGCATGTTCCTAATCTTCACCTCCGCATTCCCCTTTATCGGTAAGTCGCTGCAGCTTACTGCAGAAATCACGCGAGGCTAATTTTCATGTTATACCGGTAATATAAGAAGTAGTACATAGTTTAAAACAAACAAACAAAAAAAAAACGGTTGTATCCTGTTGTGACATTTTTACCAATTGGTTTGGGGCTGCAGGTACAGCGAGGAACTCTCTGAACCAGCCTAATGTGTGGCTGATTATACTCTTGACAACGCTCCTCTGTAGTCTGCCGGTGGTGGCTTACCGTTTCACTGTCATTCAGCTTTGTCCCACCGTCAATGATAAGGTATGAAATTATTAGTTATTGGTCAAGTTATTAGTCAGCGACTCATGTAGCACCTGGGGAACACAAATGGAACATAACTGGGAGCAATTCATCTCCATATTTTTTGTTGGAAATTGTGTATTAAAGAAATTAAAGAAATGACTCTCTCTCTGACAGGTGAGACATAAGTTGCGGAAGGAGGCGCTGCCAGGCCCCGCGCCTCGTCGTCCGCCGGTCAGGCGAATCAGCACCAGGCGATCGGGCTACGCCTTCTCTCACGTGCAAGGCTATGGCGACCTGGTGACATCGCGAAGATTTCTGCGTCCTCGAAAGAACCGGCCCGCCTTGTTCAAACAAACAGACTCCCCTCTGGTACAGAACCAGCCACAACACTACCGCACCATCACAGAGGAGCCAGAGCAGCCAATGCGGCACTAGACAAAAGGTACACGTGATGAGGTTTCAGTGGGGGGGCTCATGAGAAAAATCGCTGCATGGATGGGTTCTGAGACAAACTGTTATACAGTTATGTGTACTGTAAAATTACAAAAAAAAATATGTTTAAAAAGAGCATGGATTTTTTTCCTTACAGGGAAATACACTGTTGGACTCAAAGTCTAATTTCAGGTTCGGTTGGGGTTGAATTACTTACAACTGATTATCAAAATTTGAAACTCATAAATTTATATCACAACTCACCACTGTAAAAAAAAATATTGCCGGGACTCCCTTGACCACACTTCATTCATTACAAATGCATATGAAAGCTGCCTCACAGCTGAGATGACGTGAATTTGTATCTTGGGCATGTTTGATGTTTGCATGTTCTCACTGTCATTGTGGAGGTTTTCCTGCATCGTCCAATTTCCTCTCACATACCAAAAACATGCATGTTAGGTTAATTGAAGAGTCTACAGTAAATTGTCCATAAATATGAATATGAGTGTGAATGGTTGTGCCTGGCGATTGGCTGGCAACCAGTCCAGGGTGTACTGCGCCGCTTGCCCAAAGTCAGTTTGGATAAGCTCAAGCAGACAAGCGATACCTTCATGTCTATCTATCTATCTATCTATCTGTCAAGTGCTAAAAGTGGAAACTGGCTGGCTTGTTCTCTACGAGATTTTTTATTTTTTTTTAATGGAAACATGTCAGCCAATCGGAGAAGGGGGTTCCCCGAGTAGAAGACGAAACGAAAGGGTCGAGGACAAGATTTGAAGTTATACCATTTTATGCGAATTTGTCGGGGCTTTTAACCTGATTTTCTAGAGGGGAAAGGGAAACAAAATCTGCATTTAAGTAGCTGTTCCAACCAGGCCCAACATTTTGAAAGACTGTCATTTTGTGGGAAATCTTGAAGCCTGTTTACCAATTAGTTTAATAGCGTTCTAAGAAAAAAACAATAACAATTGAATTTCCTCAGTCAAACACACATTTTAACGTGCATTTTAATTAAATTATATCATGTCGTGAACTATCTGCTTTATAGTTGGGATATACTAACTAGGGTATGAATTTTACGTCATATTTTGGTTTTGCTTTGTATTGAACTGCCATTGTCCCAAGTGTCATTGTTAGTGCATTTTGAGTTATTTTCATTGTGTTGGATTTGTTGTTTACATGATTTATTATTTAGAAGGTTGTTGAACATATACTATTATTCTGCATTCATGAAACATCATGATTTGTTTCTTCAAATGACTTTGTCCACAAGGAGCTATGACAGTTTACCACTTGCAATGCTACCAAAGGACCACCAAGGGACAGTGTTGTTTTTTTAAACTAATTTTACCTCAGAGCCAGTAAAGTTGGTATCTTGAAAGGAATACTGTACCTGTGGCCATTATTTTACCGAACCGTTCTAACTTGTGTCAAATCTATGGATGAATTGCTTGGTATTGACACAAACTTTGTTTTCAGAATGATCATTAGTGTCTCCCAGGGGACAAAACAATGTGAGGGAAAGACAAATACTCATGTAAAAAGTAAATTGCTTTCTTATTATACTTGCAATTGGCTGAATGCATATGTGAATTGTCGTAAAGGAATTATATTGTCTATTTAATGAACATTTCATGACAGATGTATTTTTTGAAATGAGAGAGAACAAAACAGCAAGGAACTCCACTCTAGCAAAACTTTGCCTGAGTGCACCACGTGGTCAGGTCAGTCATCCAAAAAAAAAAATATATATATATATATATATATATTATAAAAAGTGAAAACGACAAATCCCTGAAGGGTTTGTTAGAAATAATAGAAAAAGGTGAAGTATAAATACAAACAGATTTATAACATGTAGGTACTGTATGTAGATCACTTTTGATGTCTAAAGTAGCTTCATATCACATGAACCTCTTTCAGCATGTGCATTGAGTCGCACTGTTGACTTAGCTGCAATGTCCTCTGGGACCGCAAGTGATGACATCACTTGTTGCAATTCCACAATGGCACAGATCCAGAAGAGCTTTTGGTCCGTCAGCGAACGTGAGGGAAATTTTCTACAGGAATATAATTTCAAGCAATGAAAATAAAAATACTTAAAAAAAACAAAACAAAAAACAACAACAAAAAAAAAACCATTAAAATCATGAGAAACATCAAGCATATCTAATTTGTTTAAAAGCATCCACGAGACAGTTAAAATAAAAATGGTACCTACAGCTTAATCTTTGAATGTCATTTCAAATCCAGTGATATTAGTCAAAATTCCATGCATGTTCCTATCGGGCCAAGCATTCTGTCAGATGGGTCACCATCCTTCAGTGAAGGTCACCGCGTGATCCTGCTGCATGGGGGAGGAAAAGACCCTGGCAGGCGTGTTATAAATAGCCTCATTCTGACCACAAACATTCTACGAATGAAATTCTCTCTCCTTTTTTCCACCCAAACTAATATAGTATTCTGAGATGATATTCTTGCCTACAAGCAAGGCTACAGGAAGCATTGACCAGTGAATGTGAAACGGAATCAAGGTATTTAGTGGGTTTTTTTGGGGGGGGGAGGGGGTTGAAGTCATCATTCCCGAATTTTCAAGCCTGTTGTCACATATTTCGCGGAGCAAGCTCATGCGGGAGAATCAAAAGCAATCAACATATATTTTAGGTAGAACTGCTGATATTGTCTCATAAATGTAGTGATGGGAAAATGAAGCTTCAAATTCGCTTCATGTATCAGGTGTTTTTTTGTTTTGTTTTGTTTTTTTGTTACTCCTCGAGATGGCACTCTCTGTTCAACTTTGGTCTGAAATTGCACTGATTTGCTAAACCCCTTTATTTAAACCAACAGTGCTACCTAGAGGACTCAAAAAATACAACTGATTCAAAAAGCAAATTTGAAGCTTCATTTTCCCATCACCACTTAAATACGGCTTACTTTTTCTTCAAAGTGCTCTGCTGTCTCATCATTTCACCATTTCATAAGGTCTCCAAAAGATTTTTTTTTGTTACCAATTTCTGCCTGTTCAGTTGTTTTGTTCAGTTGTTCCGTTTTGTGCTGCTCCGTACCAGTCCGGACCACTGCCTTCGGGAGTGTCTAAGCTGCCAAGGGGTTTGCTTTTGCACAGAGCGTGCACAGACACTGGGTCAGGGTCTGCGTTAGTCATTTGGGTTAAGATCAAACTATGACAGCGGCTTCACAGTCAGCATGTTTGATAGATGAGTGTGTCTGTGTGATACTGACAGAGACGAAAGACTAAGGGGTGTCAGTTGTAAGCCTCAGATCTAAATAAAGGATTACCCTCAACCTTAGAAAGTGCGTACACTCTGTGCTGACACATTAGCAGGCGAGGGAGTGAGTTGCATGTCAGACGACCCAAGATATCATGTGAAGAGCTCTGAAGCACACTTATCAGCAAACACTGGCAGTGATTACACCCATCGCTGATCTCAACCTTAGATTACACTTGAAAGCACTCCACTCATTATAAATGTTATCAGTTATTCCCAGCATAAATGTTTTTCGCCTGATCAGAGTAAAGCTAACCCGTCAAATTGTTGGCCTCATCGGATCATTTTTACATGCTGGTGTATTGGTTCGTGTTATTTGGCATTGTGGATAAAAATGTCCTGAACTCATGTTTTGGACTGGAAAAAAAAAAATAAACAAACTGCTGGGCAAAGTCCTGCTGACCTCCTTTAAACTAAGTCAGAACAGCGCCAAGGTCCATGCTTGGCAAAGTTGTTGATCCCACAAACATTCAGTGTTCAAAACCAACGGGGAGGCTCACGTGTGTATCTCTTACACCGAACAGGGGGGGTCTCCCAAATGTCGAAGTGCCGCTGGGATCCTATTTCAAGGCGTTTTCATTTAAAGTTAAAAGCAGATTAACATTAAAATACCCACAGGTAAAAAACATTGTGCAAACTTTTTTTTTGTGTCATCTTATTCAACCAATGAAATTTGAGTTTGTGAATTGCAATTTACTATTTTTTTTAAGTTCCATAGGTGCTTTCAGTCATGAAACAGTCTTTTCTCAGACTACAGATTTGGTATTTCATAAGGATATGAGGCTTTTAGCCTTCTATAGACCCCTGTGCAAAAGCAGCAGTGCAGATTAATGATTTGCAGAGCTGACCGTAATAAATTAAAAAAAAAAAAAGGGGGGGGTGTTTAACTTTGAGCAGAAGATGGCATAACCCTACTCGTAATGTTTTCCCTCAAAGTCAATTGCTATCTGGATTTATATGTTTGAAAGATAAGGTCCTGACCTTTTGTTTTTCCTCAGGGAAGAAAAAAAAACGTGTGTGTGCGTGCGTGCGTGTGGAGGGGGGAGGGGGGGTTCACTGGCCCTAACACTGGTCAACAGCAAATTTAATTAAATCAGAGGTGACCGTGTGTCCCGAGATGCATTTTTGACTCTGACTTCAAAATAGGTCTACTTTTGTACTGGGATTAAATCCAGTACATGAACTTTTACTTGATTCGATATTTTAAAAAGCCTGTATTATTGCCGCTCCAATAATAGAGGGCATGCGCGCACGCACACTATAACATCATTCAATGAATGACGGAACACTGGCTGCTATTACAGTCCCTCAAAATAACGAGCTTCTTAACACATGTAAAGTGAAGTGTAAATTCAATTGTGACCAGCAGGCACAAATGACATCCACATCACAATACAGCAAGTAGACTTTTCAAAATATGCTTTTGAATAATAGAAGAGCGGACAAGCAGTCAGTGCACGTTCGGCACAATATGCGAGCCACGTCTTGTTGACAGGAATTTTTGTGGTGTGAACAAAAAAAAAAACCAACAAAAAAAAAACTTTTTTTTTCCAAAAACACAATGAAACCAACTCCATTCTCATGTTAACATGCACTCAGAAAACAGGACCACCTGAAAAATCAAAACTGGCACAGGAGCGTTCAAATAACTGGCCTTTAATAAATGCATTGACTGCCACACAACTATGAAATGTCTTTAGGTACATCCAGTAGTAATATCACAAGATTGCATAATATGTAGAATAGACAAGACAGATTTAAAAAAAAAAAAAGACAATTGAGGGGAAAAAAACCCAACTAACAAGGCACTAGTATATGTAGCAACGACGGGACATGCATTTGGTCAAAAGCAGCATCACACGTGTAGTTTACAATATCAGGCCATTGGTGCACACCGGTTATTGCTTCGATTATTGCGCGAGTACAAAAGTGAACTGAATGTTTTCACATGGGGAGTCTTCCATCAAAAGTATTAGTTTCCAAAATAAACTTTCACTGCAACTTGCCCAGTATAAAAAAAAAAAAAACTGCTAATTGCATAAATCCCAGATATTGCTTTTGAACTAGAGTGCTATAATTAAGCTAGACAGTTTTAAACTTTTTTTTTTTCCCCCCCTCCGGGAACCCGTGTTAGAAAAATACTGGCTTGTCGCCATGAAAATAAATTGCTCGTACCGCCATTCATTAGCAAAGCAACCATGCTGCCATTTTACCGAAGTGGACAGAATGTGCCCATGTCCATCACATTAACCGGAGATGCACATGGATATTTGCAATGACGGCCAACTGTACACAATGACATTTGCTGAATATATGACCAAAAACAGTAGCTAGTTGAATGCAGTGCAAAATGCAACATTTGAAGCCAAACAATCCAACTGGTGCAAAAAAAATAACGTGGTGGCGACAGCGTAGAAAACGTTAACATCATTTCAGTTCAAACGCACCATGGTGACGTACCGTACGTGAAACCACTCAAAGGCGTGACATAAGTGGGAGTATGCTTCTGAAATTGTGTGACCCATCCTCTATAGCCCCATTTTAAAATAGCCCATGTTAATACATCATTTTTATTTCGTATGAAGACGTCACAAAGTTAGCATTTCAATATAATGGAGTATAACTCTTACTTTTTGGTGCCAATCTAAAAGCCCGAGCCATCACGCCTCACGGGAATCCCCAAAATTTGTGCACAAGCAGGTCTTCGCCACATCCTGTATCGAGCAGCCGGTTACCGCATTCTTCCCAGCGACACACTTGCCCCTGTTCGACAACGACAAACTTCCATTGCACGTGATTCTCAGCCGGAAGGCCCACCACGGCCTCCCAGTGTCCATCCTTGGCGCTCTCCAAAGGGATGAAGCGCTTCCAGTTCCCAAGCTCCCGCCGATTCCCTGTTACGGCCAAAATCTGCAACGGCGATTTGGTGATGTAGTGGACGCAGAAGGTCACGTTGACTTTTTGACTTTTTTCGTTTTCTTCAAAATCACACCCAGCAGTTTGTTTGGCACGAGGAACATCTCGAGGTTGTGAATCTGAGTGGTTGCATTCTTCAGTGGCAAGCTGTTGGGTTGCTTGGTGGTTCTCGCCACCAAAAGATGGCGCGGAGAGATTCATCCAGGGGAAGTTTGGGTTGCCATCGGTGATCCACTCATTATGGTCCATAGTCGCCTCCATGATATTTATTTCAGTCTTCACAAAGTCCTCGTCTTTTGCCATCGGCGCCTCTTTCTTTTCTGCACATTCCAATTTCTCACTTGAAACCTCAGCCACCTTCACATCTGACGATCTTTGCCATTCATCACTTTGGACCGGCATTGTAAACACGTCTGACTCTCTTTGGTTGCCTTCCCCAACGAGAGGGCCCAACATGTCCTCATTTGTTGCCAATGACTCAACGTGAGCACATTCTGTGTTCTGACTGTACGGCTGCTCTGGCAGTGGAGCTGGGTGAGGCTCATACACCACTCCATCTTCCTCCAAGACTGATAAAGTTGCGTTGTCAGGCAAAAGGCAAGTCGGAGGCTGTAGCCTGGCCTCAACCTGTGACTCGTGATCTATCGCCGGCATCTCAGTGGTGTCAAAGTGACTCCCGGGCTCGAGCATTTCAGGACTGACGGCCATGCTGGAAATGCCACTTTCTTCACCCCCTTCACACGTGTCGTTTTCCCTCAGCTCGCTTGGCTGAAAGAGCGGGAGGCAAATTTGAAGCTTGGGTAGTAGGTTCATCCTGTGTTCAGTCAAGACAGGAGCAGGAGCAGAGAAGGCGACGGGAAAATCGACATTCGGATCAGTTTGTTGGTCTTGAGCGGAAGACGTACTGGCCGCATGAGAGGGGTCGTCACCTGCGGAGTCAAACCTTGGCTCCCCGAAAGTTTTTGACTTCTCTCCATTGTCGCCATACTGGTCTTTGTCGATGGACGCTCCATTGTCACTAGCTAGGTTTGGAATGAGAGCCACTTTTGCCTTTTTCAAAGCGGCGTGGTCGAGTTCTTGAACACTTTGTTGCTCTTTGTGAGAAGACAAAACGCGGGGTTCGCACAAATGGTCAACAGGTGCCTCGCCCTCGGTAGCGAACGAATCTTTTTCGGTAAGGCCAGAGAGTTTTTCGGTTTCATCTTCAACAGTTGGGAGGTCTACTTTCTGTTCTTGTTGATCATGAGGTGACACGTCAGAGTCAATTTGGGGCGTCGTTTCGGAGGTGACATCTGGCATATCGGCGTCAACCACAGGTGGAACTCCTGAATTGCCATCCATGTTGCAACTCTCTCCTCGTCCACCATCAGGAAGGAGATTCATCTCTTGATGGCTCATAAGGCTTTGTTCCTCTTCACACTCAGCCTGAATTTCTCGATTATCCGATTCTGGTGATTCAGAGTCAAAATCGAAAGCTGTGTTGCTCAAGCCATCGAAACCTTCTGCAATTGCTTCATCGGACAACGTATTGCTGCCGTCAAACTCTTGCTCTTCAGTGGTGACTTCAGGGAGGCGAAAATAGGAATATACATTGGGATCTGCACCATCTTGGTGCTTCATCGCCTCCTCAAAGTCCTCATTTGGGCTCTTCTCTATTGAAACGACATCGAGGTTGAGCTCTGCCATTCCAGTGTCTGCTGCGTTTTTGTCGTCTTGTTTGTTTTGATCTTCTTCGTCTCTCTTTGGAAGGGTTTCCTCAAAGCGCTCTGGGTTACTTGACAAAGGCTCTTGTCTGGTTTTCTTGTAAGAATCCGCATCCGTGTTTACAGTCTGGTCTTCTTCATGTTGTTCTACCTGAAGAAGAAAACATGAAATTCAAACTTCAGTCATTTGAGTCACTGTAGTCACAAAAACAGTTTTACATTTGTATGTCCTTGATTGAATATGCTGGGGGTTTGTATTTTGTGCTTCATAATGTCGGTGGTGACCATTTTGCCGACTTTGGTCATCAGGACAAAATGCTCAAATTTGGCCTGATTCTCAGTATGTGTACCCAGCTTCAGGTGAAATTACAATTTGAACAACAAAAATGAGTTCTTACTTCTTGACACATACGATCCTGAATTGCCTCGGGCTCCTTCAAGTTGCCATCTGAAATCTCTTTGTCCTTAATTGTGTAATCTGTTGTTATTGGATGGTAAACGGAAGCAGATCCCCTCTGTATTTCTGCCGCAACACTTGGCAGACTCTGACTGGGCTCCTCGGAGTACACGTGGGCTTCTGTGGAAGACGCAGACTCCACTCGCAATGATGTCGCATGTTGGTTGGCCGGTGTTTGGCTGTCAGTCTCGCAGGGTGATGAGTTCTTCTCAGCAGCAGCAGCAGCACGACGTCTGACTTGGTGGTGAGCCTCAGCGGGATCATGTTCCTCTTTTGCCACATCATCATCTAGGACACAAAAGATAAAGGAAATTAAATGTGTATGCTGCGCTACTTTTGACTTTGTGGTTTGATACAGTCACTGACACTTCGCTGAGGAGTAAGAATTGTGTCCAAAATTGTTTCCGTCTCACCAGAATTATAATACTTTGGGATTTTTCATGAAAGGTCTCGTTTTTAAATGTCATTTCACTTTTGTTGTTGAGTTTCAGTTCGTCTTAATTAGCTTTTAGAGCATGCATTGTGTGTGTGTGTGTGTGTGTGTGTGTGTGTGTGTGTGTGTTTTTTTAAATGCTGCTTTTTAGTTGGTTTTTTTTTTGAAATATGGAGTACTTGTAAAAACAGAATATTTTTTTAAAACAGGGATTGGTGGCCACCACTGCTTGAAATATCGCAATGTTGAAACATGAAGTTGATGCATATCATTTGTTTTGGGGGCCATAAAGAATGATGTCGTGGGCCACATCTGGCCCCCGGGCCTCTAGTTTGACACCGGTGGAATAGGTGAATACGTACCACCTGGCAATCTTTCTTAATCCAAATGTATAGTACGTAATCGGGATTTTCCCCATTAAGTGGAGAAATGCACTTCTGTGTGCTTATTTCCAGGTCAAAAGCAGATACAGATGCACTATAACAAGTATTTTGTTTGTCCCCTCTACAGTTTTCACGCAGACTTTCTTGTGTATGCGAATGCGTCCATTCATCCAAAAGAACGTTTGTGAGATCAGCTGCATGAGACTTGAGAGAAGGCCTAGCTCTCAATTTATGTTGAAGTTTCTCCCAATGGGTCAGGGCTCCGTTTTAGTCCCCCCGCAATTTCATCCAGGCATTGCTTTATGGACTTTGCTGGAACATAAAGGGTCTTCTCCAAACTGTTCCCACATACAATGCAAATGTGAGTTTTAGATCAACCCTGGGTTATTTCAACTGATGAAATAAATACAGCCCAAAACATTTCTTCATATAGGGAGCATTGCGATAAGGTGCTGGAGTACAAATTTCCTATCAAGCTCAGGTTGCAGGGCTGGGAAAATTAACTTTTTAATTAATTTTATTGCTTCCATGTGCAGCTCTCCATGTTAGAATGGATAAAGTTTCCAAACACTCATCCAGTGTTGCATATATGGCTTTGCAACATTACTTGAGAAAAGACCGCGAGAGAGCTGAGGCTCTGTGTCATGGACTAGCCAAGACACGCACGCAGTTTGCTTGGTGGTTTTGTACAGAATCTTACGTTGTTAAATTGTTAATTCAGCGATGATCGTGTCTGGATATGTTTTGGCAAAACATGTCACGCCCTCTTCAAAGATTAACTATTTTAATATTTCTGTTGGGGTGGATGCAAGTTCATGCAGTGGGGGGCGAGGGGGCGTGCCGGGGGGGAAAAATAGGCTGGCTATGAAGCGGGTCAAGGTTGTTTTAATTTATGTAATTTTCTATAAACGAACCGGGAGTTAGATTATTGTGAGAAAATAAAGACTTCCCTTCCAAGCCACATCTCCATGCAACCCTTGGTAATATTACCCCTACAGTCACGCTAATCGTGACCATGACGTAAGTGGTTCGCGTACCTGTTGAAGTCGCACACGCTTGCGGTTCTAGCTCGGATTGCGTCACCGCCTCGTCGCTCTCCGCGAGGCTGCTCTTTCTGTCCGTCTCGCTTCCTGCGGTGGTCTTCTTTTTCCTCCTCCTCCTTCCCCTCACGGTTCGGTAGATGACAAAACCCGCCAGCACGGACACCACGGCGAACACGGCCAGAGCGACGGCCGGACCGTGTCGCCCGATCATGCAGAAGAGGGACGCCAGATCCGCGCGTCTCTCCACGGCCACGCCGTTGCTGCCTTTAAATGCCATCGTGCTCGAAAGGTCGTTGGGACGGGACGTGACGTGACGTGATCTGTCCGCGCGTGGGCAAGCGAACCTGGAGCTGGTCAGATGAGATTGCTGTGGGCTGCGCACGACGGAGCGCGTACGTGGGCACCTCTTGTGGTTGCGGACCGCTGCAGGTGCGGCTCATTGGCTGATGGCGTCACGAGGGACCGCGCCACTCATTCATAAAAATAGTTCAAGGTTCACGTTCTCATTCGTGTTGAACTCTTGTCACATTTCAGAGGATCGATTATTTCATCGTGCACGCGTTGTTTTGGTTGTCGTCATTCTGCCGGTTTCTTAACTTGGATTTTTATACAACAAAAAAAATCATAAACAGGCGCATCATCTACATAAATGGGTCATCACAGAATTGCTGCACAGACACAGAAACACGCACTCGTTATCAGCCGGAGCGAAATGTAGCAACGTGATTAACAAATATTTACAATACCAAATAGCTTTTGGGCACTACTAAAAAAAATGGATGAAATGTATTCTGCAAGTGAATAAAAAAAATAAAAAAATCGTCGGACCTTTAAAAAAATCAATTTGTTCGGAGTCGACCCATTCATTTCCACGTCCGTCTGTAAAGAGTAATGCTGCTATCTAGTGGACAGTCACGGTAGTGTAAGAAAATAACTGCTCTCGTTACCCAAATTACAATAACAATACAATAACCTTGTAACCTTGTAATAACAATAACCTACAATAATCCTCCTGCAACACTCAGTAGCAAAACGACAGAAATCTGAGAGGACACGTGTCAGGCAAGCACACACACAATAATTCTTGTCGTTTTCATCAATTACATCAATTCATCAATTACATCACTACATTTTCGAAAATCATTTTCCACCACCTCACTGTCTGATGGATTAGGTGCCCCTAAAATTAAAATAGTCAACCACAGTGAGGCAACGTTAATAACCTTGATTTGTATTTTTCTTTTCTTTCTCTTGGTGTTTAATGTCAGCCCTTACGGTCTGGATCCTGTCTGGCTGTCAGTGCTTTCCTTTGCCAACGAAAGATTGATTGCTTTATAAACATTGTAGAACTGGGCAATGGGGGAGAGAACACATTCGTGCATGTTTTTTTTTTTTTGGCTTTATGGGTTTCGTCTTTTCGTGAAAATGTTGACATAACACAGACTGACGCTTCAAAAAAGATTTTCAAAGCAAAAAAAATAAATAAAAAAAGCATTTCAAGGATCAAGAATTGGAGAATAGTTGAAATACTCAAGTGTAAGTGAGTAAGGGGGTCCATCCTCAGCCCTCCCGTTTTTCTGCTTGCTGATACGATGGAGAGTACGGATTTTGTGAACATGACAACTTGGGGCGGAGCGAGGATTGTCTGCATTTTGACTCCGATTCTAAACAAGCAACTGCGAAAGCGAAGGACACGTGAGCAACAACAACACAGCATTTAAGATACGGTACAGAATTACACTTTGGCAAGAATGTACTGCAGTTACTGTGGGGACCGTTAGAGACGGCCCAAGGTCTTAAGTGAAGTAAGCACGTGTAACCACAAGAGGGCGCCCAAGAGCAATTAACAGTTGCCAGAGTCAGGTGGATTGTAGCAGAAACAGAGCAGAGAATCATAAAATCTGAAGGTAATCTGACACAGCATATCTAAGTTTAACACTTTTGTTGTTCTCACCCTCTAAAGTATGTATGCACATTGCTGTTGAAAAATCAAGATGGCACTGAGAGCACATTTATTCATTCATCCATTTTCAATACCGCTTTTCCTGGACTGGGTCACGAGGTTCCTGGAGCCTGTCGCATCTGAATTCGGGTGGAATGCGGACTATCCCCTGAACTGGTCGCCAGTCAATCGCAGGGCACACATAGAGACAAACAACCATTCACACCCACATTCACACCATCACTGAGTGGAAACCGGTCCCACGTTGCCCGCACGCAGGTTTACCACTACACAACCAGCGAGTAGATCACATTTGTGGTGTTTTTATTTTTCTTAATTTTTAAAATGCCCAGAATGATATTGACTTTGGTAATCCCACTTGATGCTTCATTTGGAATCTTGCATAAATCAGATCCAGTTGATTGTTGAGATGGGAAATCATACAAGGGAAGAATAAGATTAACTTGGTTGCTGGATTTCACAGTTGATGGGTGAGCAGAGACCCATTTGTTTGATTTTGAAAAGTCGGTTTTCCCGGACTGGTGGTCCAGTGGTTAGCGCGTGGACCTCACAGTGCAGAGGTACCGGGTTCAATTCCAGCTCCGACCTCCTTGTGTGCAGTTTGCATGTTCTCCCTGGGCCCACGTGGGTTTTCTCCGGGTACTGCGGTTTCCTCCCGCATTCCAAAAACATTGAGCACTCAAAATTGTCCCTTGGTGTGAGTGTGAGCACGGATGGTTGTTTGTCTCTGTGTGCCCTGCGATGGGCTGGCAACCGGTTCAGGGTGTCCCCTGCCTACTGCCCGAAAATGGCTGCGATGGGTTTTCCATAATATATCCCCTTTAAATAACCATGTGACTCTAGCGAGCGGTACAGAGAATGAATGAATGGATGAAAATCTTGGAATCAGTGTCATCTTTTCCCGTCCTCGCTTCCATCAAGTCAAATCTTCCCACAATCAGGCAGGATGTCGCCATGTTCCACCCTGCATCCTTCACTTCCATCTGGGCCACTCCTGAGATGCTGAGTTTTGTCGTGTCACCGTTGACATAATGTTCTGTTTACTGACTCATTTAATGTCCTATTTCTTTTCAGCCTGCCTATGTTTTGCTGAAAGCTTCACTTCCTTCCCTCACATTTAACCCTCACAGGACGCAGTGAGCGAGGATTAATCAACAAGGTGCATCAGAGGCATCTTTTATTGCCATCACAAAACCTCAGGATGCAGTCTTCGCGTGTTTACATGTGTGTGATGTCTGGCTCCTTTCATTTTAATAGTGTTACAGCGACCATGTCGACATGGTGCCACGCAGCTTCCATGTAAAACGGTCCTCGTCGTAAAACATGGGCTTCTGAGTCATCACACGAAACCACAGTGCTCCTCTTTGAAGACTCGAATGCAGACAACTTCATTCGAAATGAGTCAATTCCTCTCTGTCTTGCTCTCATGATTCATTTCCAAAGTTGGACCGGGATGTTGGATGTGTGCCGAAATGCTCAACTTGACATTGGTTCCCGAAGTGGGGTACACACATACCCGTTTTTAACACCCTCATCCTTTTTTTTTAGAATTTGAGATGACAGACAGAGCACAACGCACACATGATGATATGTCAATCGAGTTTCCCCTCCCCCAAACCAGATGTCTGTCACTAACACTGAAGTTAATGATCTGTTAGAGACCTCAGGGGAATTACTCAAGCCTGATTATTGTGTAGTTTTAATGCAACACAGTTTTTACTTTTCTCAAGAAGAAATATGATGTATACTGTCACATTGAGCAACATACAGCTTGCTAATTTTATTTTTCACCGATCTTTTAATGGCTTCTTGCCTGAGATGAGCATTCACAGTGATATTCCCCCTGCCGCTGAGTCGGTCGGTTTAAGTCAGGTGAGTGGACACCATCAGTAGCCGAAGCACATTTTTTTCAGATTGCAAATACACCGTTTGCGTGATGTTTCCTTACAGTCACAGTAAATCACATCACGATTCCAACACTATAAAACCAACATGCATGTGGGAGAGTTGTTGAGAAAAGGTAAAACCTGACAAACCATGTGGGAATCACTAAGCGCTGGAACTGAGTCGCAACCAGCTGTTTTTGTGTCTGTGCTGACTTCTACTTTGTAGGCATTTTATATCCAGATGCTCCTTTGACTTTGACGTTGACTATTTGTCTTCTGGTTCAGTGGAGAATTATTATTTTCATTCTTTAGTTCTTCGGGGGGGTGGGGGGGGGGTCTGCTGTCACATTGACACTAACGCTGAAAGTTCTAACCATACTTCTGTTGATTAAAATAATTAGGCAAACTGTTCGATGCTCGAGCAGCAATGCTATTGTTTCTGTTGTTGTTTTGAGAATCCGGACGTTCAACGTAGCTGAGGTCAGAGGTCAGAATGCAAGGTTCATGTTCCTTGTCAGCATTGTACTTGCAGTGCTTCCCTATTGCAGCAGGTACATGACAAATCTCCCTCTGTTTCTTACTGTGGGCATCTGTTTTACAGCATAAGGTCAATTACTTTTATAAATCATGCACACAAAGAATGGCTTCTGTCGCACGTGTACACCCGTGCGCGCGCGCGCACACACACACACACACACACACACACACACACACACACACACACACACACACACACACACATTTCCTGCGCGACTTCGAGAGTCTCTGCTATTTGAACAGATGTGGGCAGACTGAGCATGCCGATATCCCCCCCTGACCCGAGCCTGCACTTCCTGCTCCGAAAGTTAACACCCAGAGAGAACAATCACAGTCTGTGCCCTCAAAGCATGCATATATCGCCACAGTCAATCAGTGCAGTGAAAGTCGTGCACTTTAAGGTCAGCATGCGAGCAGTAAATAGAAAAAGAACCTATAAGAAAGGGCTGTACAAGTTTAGTGGCCTGCAAGGAATATTAAAAAAAAAAAAAAAAAAAATCACTGTGTATGTATACTGCTCCAAAAAATAAAGGGAACACTGAAACAACACAATGTAACTCCAAGTGCCCCCTGTATTGTCTGGAGCAGTTCTTATATTTGGAAGTAGTCGTCATTATGAGAACAGGCAAAAATCAAAATTTAAAAGTTGCAATGGTGCCTTTGGTGGTGGTGGTTTTGTCGTACTTGACTCGCAGTGGTCCCTTTGGTGAAAGTTACTCTATCTATCTAGCTAGCTAGCTAGTTAGCTAACTAGCTAGCTAGCCGGCTAGCAATCTAGCTAGCTAGCTATATATATATATATATAACAATTTATTTCTAACTTGTTATGAAATTTATTGTAAATAAGTAATTTAGTTCTTGGAAACAAGGAATAACACAGCACAACACGATGGGCCTGTGTTATTGTTTCCCCTTCCCGGGGGGTTTCAGGGCCGACCTGTTATATGATCCAGTTCGCAGCTTGGAAACACATTTTGAATGAATGTCACGAAAGTCACTAACAAGCAGTGCAGAACTCAGGTTCTCCACGTGTCTGTGTGTTTAAAGAAGCGTGACCCATTAGGAGAATAAAACATGAGAGGGATCACAGAGGTCAAATCCTGATGAGAAGCACATTCAAAGAAAGATTGACAATAGAAAAACATTTGAGGAAATATAAAACCGTCAGAGAAAAACAGAGGAAATGTGTGAAGGGAAATATGTACTAAGATATAACAGATTTTTTAAAACGATTGCTCGGCGGTTGAAAAAGGGCAAATTATTTGAAACGTAGCTGGACAACCAAATGGGAAAATGTACACTGTATTGGTGATACTTGTTTTTCTCTGATCCTGTTACTCCACACAAACCACAATCACTACTACTGCTGAGATTTTATTTTATTTTCTGTGGAATATTCCACTTGTAAAACAGTCATCATTAGTTTGTAGGAACCACAACTCTCCCTCTCTCTTTGCTTTAACAGCTTTCTTTCAAAAAAAAAACAAAAAAAAAAGAAAGAAAAACTCAATATCAGTAAAGGAAAACAAAAGGTGCCTCGCCTGACAAAGGCTGTTTGTGGGAAGATTCCTCGAAATTCACATTCAGTGTTGAATTTACAACGATTTTAGTCTTTAGTCACAGAACAGTAATTCCTTTTACTGCAACTCATCAAGTTTTATTTACCTGCGCAGCGTGAGCCGGTCACAGCAACATCGGAAGTTACGACCATACTCTTCTCAGTAAAATGGTTGGATGTGAAGCTTGTTTAGATCTTGACCACAAGGGCCAAACTGTGGATTCAAAATATTGTTGAGCTGTTGGCCGTTTCTTCTACAGAAAGCGTTTGTCTGTGTGGTCATGATGTATAATTACCCGTGGGTGTTCCTCAAATATTTAGTGAGTACAATCAATCCATCTATACTGGGTTCAAAATTCATAATGGCAGATGTTCTTTATAGGAGTCGATTTTTAACCAACTGCCTTCAACTGATTGAATCAAATAAGTGAAATGCACGTCATTCATTTTCTTCCATTTCCATTGAAATACAGCATGGAAGACTGCAGAGTTGCATGACAAATCTGTTGTCACAATGTTGGTTTATTTGTTTTTTTGCCTGAAGTTGCGAAATCACTGATCCTCTCAAGAGAAGGAGAGGTTAGGGTTTGCCAACATCTCAGTCAGAATGAGGGTTGAGAAACATGTTTGTTAATTGTGATCACGGTTAACAAGTCTGGATTTAAACGGACAATGTTATTTATGTGTGTGTATGTAGGCACAAGAAAGGCTGTCATGACATCACTGTTTCCACAGGAATTCATCTTTCCAAAGAACTGGTTTTCCGCTCACACGTAGACCTTCTCATTCTCTCATTTTCTCCGGTTCTTTTTATCCAGCATAACACTCCATAATATGGGTTGCGGACCAAGTTATGTTTCTATGACTTCCCAGCGAGGGTGAAATCATATTGTTTTTAAACTTCCTGCATTATCGTTCAAAGGAAAACAGCAGTTCATTTCCCCTCCGAACCAGAAGAAGAAACAGAGAGTAAGTGAAAGTGGAGACATGACCATAATGACACATTTGCTGTCATCCCAACGCCCAAACTACATCAACTGTATGAGTGTGGTGACCTCATGGCACAGGCGCTCACACGGGAGGCACAAGCGCTCTTGCAGCAATCGGAGGCTACGCGGAACCTTTTGGAATCATGAATCCGTCTATTTCGTCGTGCTCGTCCTCATTAAGGTCGCTTGTGAGCCGGTTCTGGTTGATTTTGGGCGAGAGGCGGGCTGCACCCTGAAATCTGGTGTTGACTATATTTAATCCTCTCATTTCACAGATTTTATATGTTTGTGTGTCGTTGTTTGACTGCCACCTCAGAATGCCCTCATTATCCGGCTGGTCAAATTTTATAACGAAATCCTTCCCTGACGTGAAGAGAATAACATGACAGCAAGAGTCTCCACAGTAATTGGATTTTACATTCAACGTGGGGTACATAACACAAGGAAATATTGGCGGTTTGCAATGCATAAAGCTTGTGTAAATACGCCGCAGGGTCCTTGGTAACTATGAATAATGTAGTGACGTGTCGGTCGCGAACGAGCCGGTACAAAGAGCCGGCTCTTTGAAGTGAACGATGAGATGTCATTTTCCTTCTCTCTCTCTCTCTCTCTCTCTCTCTCTCTCTCTCTCTCTCTCTCTCTCTCTCTCTCTCCCTCTCTCTCTCCCTCCCTCGCTCCCTCTCTATGTCGCTCTCTCTTTTTCACGTGTCTGAAGCGAGTTTTGGCAGTGGCTCAGCTGCCGTGCTCAGAGAGGTAGACCAGAAGAGAAAGGGGAGGGGCGAGAGGCTTGGTAGGGACTACAAGGAGTGCACGCTGAGCACATGCTCCGTCGCGTCTGCGCAGCCACAGAGACTATAGGGGTGTTCACACAGCACACATTTGCTCCGGTGCTGCACCGATGTATTTTGTTGCGATATATTTTACACCGGAGCAAATTTTGTGGAGCGGTCACACGTACAAAGCCGCTGAGCGTGTTCGCACCGGCGCAGTGTCGGTGCAGCTCCACTTGCGGTCACACGGCAGTTTCTGCAGCGGAGCAAAACGATAGAAAACAAAGAGCTATCGTGTTGTTTATTTTTAAAACACACAACTCAAGCAACGACTGTACAGACACGTCTTTCTCCTTCTCAGTCTCCGTGCCTTCTGCTCGAGAGTGACCGCCCCCGAAAACTTAAATCAACGATGACTTCAATGACACTCAGAAAAGCAAACAGATATAATGTGCTAAACAGAAAATCAAAAGAGGAAATCACAAAATAAATTCTATGTGGGACGGGGGGTTGTGAACACACAACAAAGGAACAAACTACACAAACAACTCCGAGACAGTCCAGTCTCCTACATAAGGAAAGATGACGTTTGGGGACAATCCCCCTGCCCGTTCTAGTTGAGATGGTATAACCCAAGAGGTGCCACTTGCTCCTGTTACCAGCCATGTCTTGTGTCGTTATTAAACAAACACATGACGGAAGTACAACAGAGCACGAAAGCAACGCATTCTCGCCGTATGTAATCAACTCTTCTCATGCGTAGCGAGGCTACTCCCCCCCGCAAACAAGCATTTGCTCCGGAGCAAATTGTAGAGTTCACACGTGCAAATTTACATCGGTGCTGCTCCGCAAACGAGCATTGGAGGTGGGTTAAATTTACTCCGGAGTAAGCTGTTTTCCGAGGCTACACCGGTGTAACTTTGCACGTGTGAACGCTCAACTGGGGCAGTGCTGGCGCAGCACCGGAGCAAATCTTGCCGTGTGAACACCCCTTAAGGAATTGACTTTCCCAGTTCCAACTCGTCCAGAGGATCATAAACACAACGACAAAGACCAACATGGTGAGACAGCACCTGATTAAGGTACCCAGAGAGTTGTATTTTTTTGGTGGGACTGTACTTGTAAAGTTGAGAGCCACTTCAGTCGAAGGTTTGTCATTCCTATTGGTCACCAGTAGACGGCGCCCTTACGTTTCGTAAAGACCTTGTCAACACCGTCGACGACGGGCGCGAGCCTCCTGCGAGTTTGAGGTCAAATTTTACAATGATTCTTACTGCTGTTAGCTGACATCACTTTTTCGGATTTTACTCAGTCAGTGTCATGAGGGATCTTAGATGTTCCTATCTATTGTTGGGTCAACATTTACTGGTGCGCAACCGAGAAATGCGATAATCTGGGCCAATGTGCATCCCAATGTGCGGCCCATGTGTGCTTATTGTCATTGCTGCAGTAGCTATTGTTGACTGTAAATGGAGTATCCGGGGTCCTCAGAAAGTCATCCAATGTTTCCTCCCCAATCTGAAACGAAGTTTGATTTCACCACGATCCTTTGGGTTTTGCAGGTTCTTCAGCCCCCGGCCCCGTTGGGACCAGCAGAGAGCACGCCACAAGCATCCAGATGAGACTTGCGTCTCAACTATTCCAGCGGAGTTGCCCTGATCAAGAAATCATCTTGAAACAATGAATAAAGTTGGCTTGCACGTTTTGGTAGTGTGCGTAATGGGTGTTTTATTTGCACTTAATTCACATTCGCCAAGAACAGGGGTGTCAAACATACAGCCCGCGGGCAAGGAACCGGAGAATTTAAAAGTGAAAAAATGCATAAAAAACACGGAATGAATATTTTTAATAAAGTGCAATTCATGGAATATCCGCTAGGGGACACACTGTTTTGGTCAGAGGAAAAGACAACATTGTTTTGATCAGGGAAGAAGACAACAGCAGCCTTAGTCTGTCACTGAGACAGACCCAACACAGCAGACGCTATCAAGGACGTGAATTGAATACTTTATTCTTTACACATATTATAGCACTCTCCTTAGTTTGTAAGGTGTAGGCAGGTATTACATTTAGATTTTATATGCTCGTGTAAATTGTTTAAAAATTCATTTCTTCATAAATCTCGTTTAATCTTAAAAGTGCATTACTATATTTTTCAAGACCAATTACTTGTTAAGGTTTTGTGCCTTTGTACAGTCAGTGGGATCAGTTGCAATGCAGATACAGTCAAACATCCATAATCCGTTCCAGAAGGCTGTTCGAAAACCGAATTGTTCGAAAACCAAAACCACGCTCATTTTAAAATAAAAATGTTTATTGAACACGTCTGCTCACAATGGAAAGCAACACGAGGAAGCGTCACTTAATCGTCTACCCGAGAAGCGTCACTTCCTCGTGTAAGGAAGGCGAGAGGAGTCAAATGGTGCATTCAAGTGCGCTCAGTTTGTTCGAGAACCGAAATTTGTTTGTCATCCGAGGCATAAAAAACTCGAAATTTTTGGTCGAAAACCGAAATGGTCGAGAACCGAGACGTTCGAAAACCGAGGTTTGACTGTACAAACAATTCACGGTGGCACACTCAAGTCGACAAACCCAGGACCGCCAAAATAAGGCTACTCTGTGTTCATTTTAGAAAGAGGTCATTTTAAAACTTAAGATTTTGCAATGTCATCAAAATAAACTCCGTTTTCCAAGTGTTCTTGTGCATCTTTAGACCAAAAAAAGGAAAGAAATATTATTTTGGTTATTTATAGCAGAGTATGGTATAATTTTTAATGGTCCGGCCCACTTGACATCTACCGAGGCCCTATGTGGCCCACAATGTGAAATGAGTTGGACACCCCTGGTCTACATCATATATACTCAGAGATAAACTGCGAAGTCAGTTTAAAATGTTAAAATTACTCACTGAGAACAGGGCTTGTGGACAGCAGAAAAACGTACTCATTGAACCGGATGTGTTACCGTTCTTGTGCTTGTACTTATTCTTCTTCTTGGTGAATTGGATGTATTTAGTTCATATCGCCCCCTACTGTCCGGGAAACCACAAAGAAGTTTGGCAAGCAATTTGAATCTAATTTACAGTATAAACCAAGCGTGCAAAAACACAAAACACTAAATTAGGGCATATCTTGAAGAACCACAGATTTCAAGGGCAGCTGATCCACTGAGCTGGTGGAAATACCGAGCTTCCGTCTACCCCCGTTTGATCAAAGTAATGGAGAGTAGTTTGTGCATTGTAGCAACATCTGTCCCGTCAGAGAGGGTGTTCACAAAGACTGGACAAATTGAAGTATTCCAAGTTGAAGTATTTCGTTTTGTTTCCTGCAAATTTAAAATGAAGCAAGGAGTAGCTTATGTTTGTTTTGTTCACTGCTGATGTTGCAGTTAATACTCACTATTTTTGTTATGATGCAACATGTTTGATTGTTGTTGGTTGAAGTTTAATTGTGTTGCTTGTTTATTGTTTGGAGCCTTTTTAATGTTCAATAAAATAAGTAAAAAGCCATTTCTTTGCTTGATAATTGTTGCTATTTGCAGTCAGTAGAGTGCAATATTTAGTTCACCAAGTCATTTAGCAAAATGTATGCTAAATTTATCATAAATATTTAAAAGAAAACCTAAAGTTAAAAGAGCTGTTTGAGAGCCAAAAAGAGCCGGCTCTTTTCACTGAGCCGATCCAAATGAACCGGATCACCGAAAAGAGCCGAAAATCCCATCACTAGAAAAATGTGTTCTTTACCACCCCGTTGTGTTAGTGGGAAAGGGAGCAGGGGTTGTAAAAATTGAGAGACAGTGAGGGAAAACAAAAGTAACGTGAGAAATATCAATGGTCCAAAGGTGTGCTCAACACATCACAGAATGCAAGAGAAGTCACGGTCAGAGAACAAAAAAAAGAGCACAACGCTACAGCCAAACCAAATAAAGAGGGAACAGATCAGTGAGGTGCGGCCAATGAAATGAATAGCCAGGCCTTTCCGAAATAAGCGGACACATTCTCAAATCCATTTGGGTCAGTGGTGATTGAAACGTGTCGCGCTCCACCAATCTGTCCATTTTTGAATGCTCAACCTGTTCAGGCTCACGGGTTGGCTACGGTAGCCTGTCCTAGGTGACTTTAGGTGGGAAGCGTGGAGCACCTTGGACTCTTTGCCAGGCAATCACATAATTGGAGAAAAAGTGTGTGTGTGTGTGTGTGTGTGTGTGTGTGTGTGTGTGTGTGTGTGTGTGTGTGTGTGTGTGTGTGTGTGCGTGTGTGTGTGTGTGTGTGTGTGTGTGTTTGAGAGATACTGTTTCCATTTGGTCATTTTACAGTTGGGAGGCAAAAGTGAAGTCCCACTTAGAGTGCAATGTTCTGGTAACTCTGACCCTGATTCCTTGTATCAGCGGTTCAATCTGAGGTCAGCAAGAACGCACATTTTGTTCCCTTCTGTCAAAGTCATTTGCTGCCATGTTTTTTTCCCCCACCCAAACCTCCAAGATGGATTATCAGTCCAACGGAGCGTTCATATTTCAGAAATAAAGTTATTTTTCTTAACACCTGAAACCTTTACGCATCACCAGGCAAATGAACCTTTTTGACATTTTGCCAGAATGTGACTCCTCAGCAATTTCAGCGGATTATCATGATTACATATTTTAACGTTTGTATGAGTATTTACAGCTACTCATGGACCATCCCTAACAGAAACATTGCTCCTGCGATGACAACATTGGAAATGTACTGAATGTGAAAATGTAAACATATAAATCATCCGATTTAGAAACTACATTGTTGCAGGGGCTACAAGATTGGTGGCACGCATCACACATTCTGTTAGCATGTTAGCTCTTTCTCTCTCTCTCTCTCTCTCTCTCTCTCT
>NW_017804997.1:2179860-2204514 GCF_001891065.2 Hippocampus comes
CGTCCGCGACCCGGGTATCCTTCCGTTATTGTCCCTCATATAATAATCGTCCTCCGTCCCCATGCTGGTGCCTCCAAAATGATCATCAAGTGATAGACTTGTTGCCCTTTTTTATAGCTACCAGCATCAGAAGCACACGCGCAAAAGCTGTGTGTGATTCAAATGTGGAGAAATAGCCAATTTTGGTTTGCCTCTTCCACTCATACTTCCAATTCCTTACTTCAAACTTCATTTTCCAATTGCAGCCCTCTCAAATTTTCCATGGTGAAAACCACCGGTTATTTAGGGCAGTCTCCACCAAGTTTATAGCAGTTTTTAATTGCGCCCAAATCTTAGTAGATCACAAGCGTCGCACCCAGCAGCAACATGTGCAGTCTGTTCGTGTGAACAAGCAATTTAATGCCCACTTTTTCGGATTTTACTCAGTCAGTGTCATGAGGGATCTTAGATGTTCCTATCTATTGTTGGGTCAACATTTACTGTTGCGCAACCGAGAAATGCTATAATCCGGGCCAATGTGCATCCCAATGTGCGGCCCATGTGTGCTTATTGTCATTGCTGCAGTAGCTATTGTTGACTGTAAATGGAGTATCTGGTAGTTCATTTTCGTCATCTCATTAACGTGTCAGAGAATGTGGACGGAGCATGTGGTGCTTTTAATCATAACCCAATAAGGTATCTGACTCTGGTAAGAATTTCATCGTGAAAGTTCTCTTAGCTTTGGGGAACGATGGGTTTTCTTGGGCAGGTCTGGTTTGACTCACACTGTCGGTGGTCCAGCCTCAAAGTCTCACCTCTAATCAAATCAAGACGACTGAGGCCATCTCTGGACAAATCTAGTGTCACTTCCTTCGACCGAAGTGACAGCTGTTCCATGAAAAGGTCATATTGTGTGTTGAAGTATGGGAATACCCTCATTTAGAGGTCATGACTTGATGACAATCTCTGAAGTTCATAACCCAATAAGGTATGTGACTCTGGTTAGAATTTCATCGTGAAGGTTCTCTTAGCTTTGGGGAACGATGGGTTTTCTTGGGCAGGTCTGGTTTGACTCACACTGTCGGTGGTCCAGCCTCAAAGTCTCACCTCTAATCAAATCAAGACGACTGAGGCCATCTCTGGACAAATCTAGTGTCACTTCCTTCGACCGAAGTGACAGCTGTTCCATGAAAAGGTCATATTGTGTGTTGAAGTATGGGAATACCCTCATTTAGAGGTCATGACTTGATGACAATCTCTGAAGCTGTTGGATAAAAGTGAAAATGTTCCAAGTTGAGCTGAAATGTGGCTTTGTTAAACCTAGACAAGGGATCCTTTTACCTCGATGGGCCGGGACTATTTCCTCTCCCTCCTTTCATCCCTCTCCCATACCCACCCTCCATTTGTCGTCTTTCAAGACTACACATCTTCTCGTCAATCCGCCTTTTGCTCTTTCCATCTGTCTCTTCTCCCTTTTACTGATTCCCAGTGAAGATTCTGCCAAAGGAATTAGGAGAGTCTTTTATTCACAGGTCTTCACGCGTGCGTGTGCGCGTGCATGTGTGTGTGTGTGTGTGTGTGTGTGTGTGTGTGAGTTAATTACTGCTCTGCCAAGTGACTCTACAGCTGTAACCTCAAGTCTCTCCATTGGCTCGTCTCCTAAATCAAGATGAGCAAAAAATGGGGGAAACACGTAAACACACACATGCACACACACGCACACCTGCATTTTACGTTTCCATCGATGCAGACGACATGGTTACCATGCAGTTCAATTAACCCTTTCAGGCACCCTGTAACCTGATAACATGATAAGCTGTCCACTGTAGTAAACGCCGTCCCCTCAAGGGTTAAATTGCTTCGCATCTTTCTTGGTAAAAGAAACCAAACTGCTCTGGCTTGACTGGTGTTGAGACGTTCCGTTTTTCTCATGCAGTCACTTAACACACAAATACTATTCATCATACCCACATTAAAGAGGAGCCATCCATGCATTCATTCATGTTCCATACCCTCATGAGGGTCAAGCGGTGGCCGACAGACAAGATTGGTGTGGCAGATGTGATTACCACAGTGTCGCCGCGCTGCTTGACTCTTACAGGCAAGTCAATGGGAATACAATAAGGTCATATAACTTATTTAAGAAAACCTGCTGTCAGGAAGTCCCCAAGATACAAATCAGCCATTTTGAGCATGTAATTCTTTTAACATACTGATGGACCTGCGTTTACCATGAGGTTCGGCTCCTGCAGCAGGAACATAACTCAAATGAGCCATATCCTAATGAAGTAGCATCGTTATAATTAATTACAAATTAAATATTTGTATGAAAAATACTAGTAGGCCGCAAATATGAAATATTCTACTTATACAAACAAATGGAACAGCAACAACTGAGTGTGTCTTCTTGTGCCACGTAAAAACATATTTTTCAATTTCAATGCTGTGCCTTAAGCATCATTGGTTTTACTTGCAAAATATACGAACTTCATGCCACTTTCAAAATTGACCCCCTGTAGATTTTTCAGTTTCCATATTATATACTGTATATCCATCCATCCATTTTCCGATCTGCTTTATCCTCACAAGGGTCGCGAGAGCCTATCCCAGCCGTCTTCGGGCAGTAGGCGGGGGACACCCTGAACCGGTTGCCAGCCAGTCGCAGGGCACACAGAGACGAACAACCATCCGTGCTCACAATCACATCTAGGGACAATTTTGAGTGTTCAGTCAGCCTGCCATGCATGTTTTTAGAATGAGGGAGGAAACCGGAGTACCCGGAGAATACCCACGCAGCCTCAGGGAGAATATGCAAACTCCACACAAGGAGGCCGAAGCTGAAATTGAACCATATGTGCGTGTGTGTGTGTGTGTGTGTGTGTGTGTGTGTGTGTGTGTGTGTGTGTGTGTGTGTGTGAGATTATGTCCCTTTTTTCTCATTTTTTTTAGAATACACGTGTAAGTCTCTGCAACCACAGCAACAAAAACAACAACAAAAGTGTTTCAAAACTTGCATCAACCACGAATCCCCTCGCCGCCTCTCCAAAGGTATGACGTCACACACACCGTCAAAGAAGTCATTCACAATAAGTTGGTTGAAAACATTAAAAAAACATTTCGTCAAAAATGTACACCAAACGTAGTGTGTGAAAGGAGCAATAAAACACAATATGCGTTAAAATATAAAACACAAACACATCAGCACCTTTTTATAGATTCGTGATGAAAATAGTGTAAGGAATGTGCAACTTAAATATAATAATAATAAAATCCCCACTCCCACTTTACATTGTATTAGCGCTTATTGAAAGTGATTGGGACAAGCGGAAGAAGATCAATGAGGCAGCCAAGCATTGTCGAGAGAAGTGGCGACCCAATGATATGGAATTGGAAATGCGGGTCTTCAACCTGCCGGAGCATCAAGTTCTGCTTTGGCCTGGTCAAAGACTTTTCACATGTTTCCATCCTGCCGCTCACACAGTCGACTCCAAGCTCAACGCAAGGCTCTGATGACGTATTAGACATATGTCGGATGTACTCAGGCAATCATCGATCACAACACAACGCCATAAGTAAAAAGACAGGCCCTCCGTTGCCATCTGATGAGCTTTGGGTGTCTTCCCTTTATAGTTTACATGCATAATTGGCTGGCTACCGGTTCAGGGTGTACCCCTCCTACTGCCCGAAAACAGCTGGGATAGGCTCCAGCACGCCCCGCGACCCTTGTGAGGAGAAGCGGATCGGAAGATAGATGGATGGGTGGATAACTATGTGTTGATTTATTATCGTGTCATATTTATTTATTTGTTCACTTAATGATCTGCCTCAACCCTCGGCTTAATTTAGCTGACAACAGTTGAATCAGGGTCGTCGGGACATTTATTTTTTTTCCACTTTTGGCATTGGCAATATTATCACATCCAAGAAATCATTCAGCATTTGCAAAGTAACACACTTCACACATCCTTTTTCATTTTAATGAAGACCACAAGATCCTTTAATTTGAAACACAAGACATTCTTTTCAAAATGATTCTATCCTTTAATTTGAAGATGATTTGTTGATTTTTATGAGTCACTCAACCCTTCTGCCTCACACTCAGGAGGTCCGAATCCAATCTCCATGTGGAGTTTGCACTTTCTCCTCATGCTTGAGTGGATCTTCTCTTGATTCTCCAGCCACACCCGTGCCCCCACCGCCACATCTCAAAAACTTTCTTCGGTGAATGAATTACTCATAAGAATGAAAGTGTGAATGATTGTTTGATTTGTTGCCCGTGTTTGACTGCTGAATGGTCGACGGTGTACCCCACCTCCGAACCAGGTCATTCTTTTTTAGTGGATGTCACTCAGATGATTTCTCCCCTGAAGATAAAAAAAGGAAACAGGGAGAAAATACCTTTGTAATTATTTCTATTTTGTCAACACACTGTATAGCCCGATATCCGAATGAGTATGCTTACAAGTGATTGGGCCAATGGTGAGTGGCTTCATTGGGGCAGAGTCTGAGAAAGAGCGGCTTGCTCTCGCCACGCAAGGCTACGTGAAAAGGAAAACGATATCACCAAGTGGTTCATAAACAATGGACAAGTCGTTGCCATGCTGTGCATCAAACAGAATAGAGTATACTGTATTACTGACCGGAATGCAAGAGTGCCTCCCGCGGTCACACAGGCTGAAGGTACAGTGGAGGTAAACATCTCGGTATTCTCCCTGAGGTGGGAGGAAGAGGGCAGAGAAACGAGCCTGAAGCGACGAGCCACTCTCGACCACCGACACTTGTCGGGGATCAGCGGCACATCTAAAACAGCCGAGGGGAGACATCATTGGTTATCATCCTCTTTTAGTCACGAATCTATAGTCATTCCAACTGAGGAGACGCATACTTGTCATGGATGAGAGAGTATGGCTCAGCGGTCGCGGGATCTGGGGAGTGGGAAGCAAAGCAATCCTCCAAAACGAGTGCCAAGCCGGGATCTCCTTTGTCCACAGAGACCTCCACATACAAAAGTGAGCCCACTGGAAGGACGACCGCACCCGCTGCAAAAGGCTCTGTGTAATTGGAGGTGTGGTACAAGACCATGGAGGCTCTGATTTCGTCACCCGGCATACCACTAGCACCTTCCGGACTGTCAACAAAAAAGAGTACATATCATAAATCAAGGTAAGTGTCTCTCTTCACGATTAATCTACAACTCTGAACATCGTTACATAAATCTTTATAACACCAAAGACATATTTGCCAATTTCGAATATCAATACACTGCTGTCAGGGAAGTGACCCGGACAGTTTGAATGGAGAGACTCGATTCGGGAACAGATCAGTCCGCACCTGGAGGCCAAGACACCTCCCGGTACAAACAATGGCGACTTTGTTATTTCAATGGGTACTCTTTCCGTGAATTGAGACAACTGTCACTTCACTCAAGGACAACTTATCATAGTGGATAGTACAATTACTTTTTTTTTTTTTACAGCAAGAAATATTGACCATATCTACAACATAGAAATGCTTTTGCTTTATCTGAAAAATCAGCCAAATAGAAATGCACTTCCATCAATATACAGTATTTCCCATTTTAAACACTGACTAGAAATGGAATGACTGTACACCTGCAACACTGTTTCTTATTAAATCACAGTTCACAGCCAAGTAATTCACAGCAAAGATCACCCTAGTTATGATATACTCACTCCAGGGCCGGCCTGATGGCGACATTCAGCATGCTGTTTGTGTACCGGGGATAGGCACACGAGAAAGGAAGTTTCAGAGGAAGAGAGAAGGATGGCCCGTTTGTTGGGTAGATGAATAGACTGTTGGAGTAGATGAGGTGTGTCTGGTTGGTCTGCAAGACAGATGTTCATGAGATAGAACATTAACATTTCATTCAATCACAGCTTTGATATTGGTGATAGCGATCAAGAAAAACACCCCCCCACCCCCACACTCTCCCCAAAAACAAGGATTACTACCCTCTAAAAAAAGAAATATTTTAGACAGCACAACAAGAGACCCACCAGATAGATGTGTTAAAGTGTCTTGTTTGTTGTTTTGATTTGTTTTTACCGTCAGCATGTTTCCACAGGCACCTGCCCGAGTGTCGGCCTCGTACCACACAATGCCACTCTGCTCCCTGACCCGGGAACAGCTGCGATCTGCCAGGTTGCCAGAACGTGGGTTGTAACCAGCCTTTTCTACCCGAAGCGAATTCAGGCCCGCTTTGATTTTGTCAAAACCACAAATAAGGTGCGAGGGTCCGAGTGAAGCTCGGTCATCTAAACAAAACAAAAAAAAATGCATGAGTTCATTATTTTCATGGTTTCTGTGTAATTATGCCAAAACTCAATCCAAAGTTACCTTCACAAACAACACCGACAGACTCATCGTGAACACAGTTGAAATCCCCAATCTCTTTGTGATTGCACTCTCCCAGCTTTGCTTCACTTCCGGTGCATTGGAATTCATCCAGCCTCATGGTCGCTGGGCCCTTTCCAAAGCGAGCATACCACGTAGTCGCCAGGGCCCTGCCGCAGCCCAACTGTCTGCACACCACTTGTGCACGCTTCAGGTCCCAGAAGTGGTCGCACATCGTTCCCCACTGTCCGCGTAGGAAGACTTCCACTGTGCCGAAGCAGGCGGTGTTTCCACCATCCACCAGACGGACCTCTACCTCATCCGCTGGTTGTTGTGGTACTGTTGGGAAAGGATACATTGTACTAGTGTAGTGCTTCTCAATTATTTTCTGTCATGCCCCGCCGAGGAAGAAGAAAGCATCTCGCACCCCCACAACTCCCGCACGACTATCAATAGTATCATTTGTCTATAAAATTGTGATAAGCACACCTTTGCATAACACTGTATTCGTATTAACCTTTAAGAGAATAAAAAAAGAAAGAAAGATGGACCAACTTACAACAAAGAAAAGCTTTATTAACTGTCACAGAAAAGATTTAAAGTTCAACTGAAATTCAAAAATACAATTAAATCCTTAATTAAACATTTTTTGACTGACCATGTCAAACCACACGATACTGAAAAATAAAATTGCATAAAATCAATAAATAATAATGCATTCCATCTGATCACCAAAATTAACTCAGGAGCACAATATTAAAAAAAAAAAACAACAAAAAACAAAAAAAAAACGTTCCCCTGCAAAACAAAAATGTATCAAATAATTTGTGCTGATTTTTTTTTAATCAAAGATGACGTCTGGATTAATGGCTACAAGTAGCAGTCATAAAAGCGGGATGATTTTTGGCAGACAAAAGACGAAAAACTATTCACATCCACATCCGCACTGCCACTGAGTGGGAACCGATAACACGCTGCCTGGTCTCAAGCCAGGCGAGTGTACAACGACACCATCAGCGACTCAGGCAAAGTACAAAGCTTGAATTTGGCATGATAGTCTGGAATGTTTCCTGGAAGAATGCATTTATTGTTGTTTGGATACTGCAGTTGGTTAATTTGCTTGGAATTACTTCTATTCTTATCTCACTGAGTATGAGAGGACATCATACCAAATCATATCAAAATAAGGTGAAAACTTTACCTGATCCTCTTATCATGAGCTGCAAAATCAGAAACAGCAATAGTCTTCCTGGCATCCCCATCCTGGCCGCGTGTCGACCTCGAGGCGAAAGAAAAACCATGAAATCCATTCATTTTGAAAAAATGGTTGACGAGATGTGAATAATAGGCAATCATGAAATCTTGAGCAAATTGCTTTTCTTACCTTGCGACTGTTTTGTTTCCTCCGCCTGCTCCACTTGGTTATTTGAATACAGGCTGGAGACAATGAACAGTTTCTTCGAAGGTTTTATTTGCAGAATATTCCGAGCCCGTGAGCTACAAGGAGTAGATCACAAGTACAAAGACACGACTCGCAACATATTTATATCATCAGAAGGGCGGTATCGAAACTCTTGTGCGACACCGGGACTTTCGTTTGTGCCAACTCACGGCGCATTCCGATGGCGCTGTGCATCACCACAAAGTCTCCAGTAAGCAGTGTAGCAAAATGAAGGATACATCTGGCTACAAAACAGAGTTTCGCTGCAGACGTGAGAAAGTTATACAGGCATGACTAAATATGGGCAAAAGACACACTTCATTAACTATCTATCGATCTATCCTCCGCATGTTCGTTGATTTTGGATGATGAGGATGTTGGTGATCCAAATACACGAACAGTACCTTCAAAGGTTTTATTTGCAGAATATTCCGGGCACCCATGGTTCCTCCTCCTGCGATCACGAGTGCTCAGGAGGAGGAACATATTTCTTTCATCAGAAGGGCGGTATCGAGACTGTGGTGCGACCTCGAGACTTCAGTGTCTCCTAAACCGATTCTTAGCTTGTATCAACCCGTCTCCACAAAGTCTCCAGTCAGCAGTGTATCAAGGCTAACAGGTGGCTCCAAGGACGCGCCTGGTTTACTGCGGGCATAAGAATGTTATACAGGCCAGAGTGAATATGGCGGAAGACACACATCATTGCATTATTTTAATCAAATATTGTTGAGAAACACAAAAGACCGCGGCAGAGGTTTCACTCGCCACCTGCAGGTGGTTCCTCTTGTTCTTCGTTTTCTTGTTGGCATTGCTGTTTTTAGTGCTGGTATCCTTTCTTCTTCATGTTTGTGTTCTTTTTCTTGTTTTTAATTTGATCAGATCTTGTTTGAAGCTTTAAAAGTGTACAAAAGTCATTGCGTAAACTTGTCAAATGTTTACGTGCAGGATATCGAAGTTGGCTTGGCAAACCTTCATCCTCGTAAGAAGTTTGCGTGCATCAAAACCATTTGCAATCACAACAGCTTTTTTTCACATAGATATGGAGCTGTTTTTATTTATCTATTTATCTATTTATTCATTTATTTGTAGTCGCCTACTTCGTCCCCATTTACAAGTTTACCCACAACTGAAGCGTCAATTTGTCTTGTCGAGTCAAAAGTAACATTTCAGCAACGCTTCATCCTGCATGTGAACGTGCTGCGACAGTACTTCTTTATCTCACTGTTGCGTTAATAACCACACAGATGATAAATCTCAAGCTCTTTCCTTATTTTTATCTTTTAAGGTGCCAGCAGAATCACCTCCAGATCAACCCCGGGAAAACTAAGGAGTTGGTTTTGGATTTCTGCAGGAAACAGTCTTCACCTGCACCGATGAACATCCACTGTACGGACATAGAGAGGGTGACCTCCTGCAAGTACCTGGGTGTTCTTCTCAACAATAAGCTTGACTGGTCTACCAACACGGACGCCCTGATCAGGAAGGGACAGAGCCGCCTCTTCCTACTCAGGAAACTGAGGTCTTTTGGGGTTCAGGGGTCACTCCTTAAGACCTTCTATGACTCTGCGGTGGCTTCAGCCATCCATTATGGCTTGGTCTGCTGGTCAGGCAGCATCTCAGCACGGGACAGAGAAAGACTGGACCAACTGGTCAGGAGGGCCAGTTTCGTCCTGTGCTGCTCCCTGGACACTCTGGAGGAGGTGGGCAACAGCTATGCTGGCCAGACCCTCCCACAGCCCTCCAGCCCACCCAGACAGCACTGGGTAGCTCCTTCAGCCAGAGACTGTTACATTCGCGCTGCAAGAAGGAGAGATACCGCCGCTCGTTCCTACCGACTGCTGTCAGGCTGCTAAATAAACAAACGTGAAAAAAACCTGGACTCATACATTGTAAATAGCACAGCCACCTTATGCAGCATATATGCAGTTGCATATATGCTTATATTTATATTTGATATTTTATATCTTTACCTGCTTTATTTTCTTTTCTACCCCCCACCCCCCCTTCAATTTTTGCTGTTGTAGATTGCAAATTTCTCCGTTGAGGGACAAATAAAGGTTTCTTATCTTATTTTTATCTATTTATTTTTTCACCTTGAGCCAAGAAACCACTCATGCGACACGGACCACCCCTGGCTTCGGTTCTAATTGGTTTCTGTTTTTCATTGGGTTGTGCTTCGTTCAATGGTTGGTGAGATTCCAGTTGTGTTCTGTAGTGGCCCTTTTCCACCTCGCTTGTGCTAGTTCCGGCCCAGTGCCCAGATTAGCTCCAGTTCTTTATTTTCTCATTCTCTAGCTCGGGTGCTTCAAATTGGGACCAAAGCGGCCCCCAATTATGTGTTGGGTCAGACTCTAGCAGCAACCACGTCGGGAGGTGGCGCGGGGTTTTCGTGACGATCGCAGATGTAGCAGAATGACTCCCTGGACGCACGGAAGGTTTGCACAAACTGTTGAGAGGTGAACTTTGCCGATGGCGAATGTGCCCAGCTAGCACGCGATCTCCCACTCGAGGCCAGCCTCGTGACCATCTACAATGATTAAGAAAGATTGAAGCGTTTGCTGGTTGCATGTCCACGACTGTTATATCCTATATACAAGTGTAAGCTTTTGTTAAATTGTTCATTATTATCATTTTATGTTTGAACATTACAGTATTGTCTTTGATGTTAAAGTTACCTAAATTATATTCTCTTTAATAATTTCTTAAACATGTTTATGTTGAGAGCGTCTGATTGGCTGAAGGAAACAGGAAGTGTTTTAGTAGCCGGAAGAAGGTGTTGTGTTCTCGAACGTGCTTCGGTGCAGACGTCTTTTTGTCCCTTTTAATAAAACTGCATTCAAAGGATTCCATCTCTCCTTTTGCCCATTCCGAACGAGCACCAATTTTCTTTTTTTTTTATGGGGGTCATGGTTTGGTTTTAATTGGGTCCTTACTTCCAGTTTGCTCTGAGATTGCTTTTGTTCTGTTTGTTTCTGCACTTGGGCTCAGTTGGTTTCAGATTGTAGATGGCGAAGAACACATTTACATGTGTGCATGTGTGTGTTTGTGTATGTGTGTGTCTGTGTGTGTGTAGGAGCAGTGGCAAGTAGCTATTAGAATTCCCTTTTTGTTGTTTGGATCGGACCGAACATTGAAGCTTATCAGGAGACAATGAACAGTTTCTTCGAAGGTTTTATTTGCAGAATATTCCGAGCCCGTGAGCTACAAGGAGTAGATCACAAGTACAAAGACACGACTCGCAACATATTTATATCATCAGAAGGGCGGTATCGAAACTCTTGTGCGACACCGGGACTTTCGTTTGTGCCAACTCACGGCGCATTCCGATGGCGCTGTGCATCACCACAAAGTCTCCAGTAAGCAGTGTAGCAAAATGAAGGATACATCTGGCTACAAAACAGAGTTTCGCTGCAGACGTGAGAAAGTTATACAGGCATGACTAAATATGGGCAAAAGACACACTTCATTAACTATCTATCGATCTATCCTCCGCATGTTCGTTGATTTTGGATGATGAGGATGTTGGTGATCCAAATACACGAACAGTACCTTCAAAGGTTTTATTTGCAGAATATTCCGGGCACCCATGGTTCCTCCTCCTGCGATCACGAGTGCTCAGGAGGAGGAACATATTTCTTTCATCAGAAGGGCGGTATCGAGACTGTGGTGCGACCTCGAGACTTCAGTGTCTCCTAAACCGATTCTTAGCTTGTATCAACCCGTCTCCACAAAGTCTCCAGTCAGCAGTGTATCAAGGCTAACAGGTGGCTCCAAGGACGCGCCTGGTTTACTGCGGGCATAAGAATGTTATACAGGCCAGAGTGAATATGGCGGAAGACACACATCATTGCATTATTTTAATCAAATATTGTTGAGAAACACAAAAGACCGCGGCAGAGGTTTCACTCGCCACCTGCAGGTGGTTCCTCTTGTTCTTCGTTTTCTTGTTGGCATTGCTGTTTTTAGTGCTGGTATCCTTTCTTCTTCATGTTTGTGTTCTTTTTCTTGTTTTTAATTTGATCAGATCTTGTTTGAAGCTTTAAAAGTGTACAAAAGTCATTGCGTAAACTTGTCAAATGTTTACGTGCAGGATATCGAAGTTGGCTTGGCAAACCTTCATCCTCGTAAGAAGTTTGCGTGCATCAAAACCATTTGCAATCACAACAGCTTTTTTTCACATAGATATGGAGCTGTTTTTATTTATCTATTTATCTATTTATTCATTTATTTGTAGTCGCCTACTTCGTCCCCATTTACAAGTTTACCCACAACTGAAGCGTCAATTTGTCTTGTCGAGTCAAAAGTAACATTTCAGCAACGCTTCATCCTGCATGTGAACGTGCTGCGACAGTACTTCTTTATCTCACTGTTGCGTTAATAACCACACAGATGATAAATCTCAAGCTCTTTCCTTATTTTTATCTTTTAAGGTGCCAGCAGAATCACCTCCAGATCAACCCCGGGAAAACTAAGGAGTTGGTTTTGGATTTCTGCAGGAAACAGTCTTCACCTGCACCGATGAACATCCACTGTACGGACATAGAGAGGGTGACCTCCTGCAAGTACCTGGGTGTTCTTCTCAACAATAAGCTTGACTGGTCTACCAACACGGACGCCCTGATCAGGAAGGGACAGAGCCGCCTCTTCCTACTCAGGAAACTGAGGTCTTTTGGGGTTCAGGGGTCACTCCTTAAGACCTTCGTTGACTCGGTGGTGGCTTCGGCCATCCATTACGGCATTGTCTGCTGGTCATGGGGCAGAGAGAGACTGGAGCGACTGGTCAGGAGGGCCAGTTCTGTCCTGGGCTGCTCCCTACACACTCTGGAGGAGGTGGGCAACAGGAGGATGCTAGCTAAGCTAAAAGCTATGATGGACAGTCCCTCCCACGCCCTCCAGCCCACCCAGACAGCACTGGGTAGCTCCTTCAGCCAGAGACTGTTACATTCGCGCTGCAAGAAGGAGAGATACCGCCGCTCGTTCCTACCGACTGCTGTCAGGCTGCTAAATAAACAAACGTGAAAAAAACCTGGACTCATACATTGTAAATAGCACAGCCACCTTATGCAGCATATATGCAGTTGCATATATGCTTATATTTATATTTGATATTTTATATCTTTACCTGCTTTATTTTCTTTTCTACCCCCCACCCCCCCTTCAATTTTTGCTGTTGTAGATTGCAAATTTCTCCGTTGAGGGACAAATAAAGGTTTCTTATCTTATTTTTATCTATTTATTTTTTCACCTTGAGCCAAGAAACCACTCATGCGACACGGACCACCCCTGGCTTCGGTTCTAATTGGTTTCTGTTTTTCATTGGGTTGTGCTTCGTTCAATGGTTGGTGAGATTCCAGTTGTGTTCTGTAGTGGCCCTTTTCCACCTCGCTTGTGCTAGTTCCGGCCCAGTGCCCAGATTAGCTCCAGTTCTTTATTTTCTCTTGCTCTAGCTCGGGTGCTTCAAATTGGGACCAAAGCGGCCCCCAATTATGTGTTGGGTCAGACTCTAGCAGCAACCATGTCGGAGGGTGGTGCGGGGTTATCGTGACGATCGCAGATGTAGCAGAATGACTCCCTGGACGCACGGAAGGTTTGCACAAACTGTTGAGAGGTGAACTTTGCCGATGGCGAATGTGCCCAGCTAGCACGCGATCTCCCACTCGAGGCCAGCCTCGTGACCATCTACAATGATTAAGAAAGATTGAAGCGTTTGCTGGTTGCATGTCCACGACTGTTATATCCTATATACAAGTGTAAGCTTTTGTTAAATTGTTCATTATTATCATTTTATGTTTGAACATTACAGTATTGTCTTTGATGTTAAAGTTACCTAAATTATATTCTCTTTAATAATTTCTTAAACATGTTTATGTTGAGAGCGTCTGATTGGCTGAAGGAAACAGGAAGTGTTTTAGTAGCCGGAAGAAGGTGTTGTGTTCTCGAACGTGCTTCGGTGCAGACGTCTTTTTGTCCCTTTTAATAAAACTGCATTCAAAGGATTCCATCTCTCCTTTTGCCCATTCCGAACGAGCACCCATTTTCTTTTTTTTTTATGGGGGTCATGGTTTGGTTTTAATTGGGTCCTTACTTCCAGTTTGCTCTGAGATTGCTTTTGTTCTGTTTGTTTCTGCACTTGGGCTCAGTTGGTTTCAGATTGTAGATGGCGAAGAACACATTTACATGTGTGCATGTGTGTGTTTGTGTATGTGTGTGTCTGTGTGTGTGTAGGAGCAGTGGCAAGTAGCTATTAGAATTCCCTTTTTGTTGTTTGGATCGGACCGAACATTGAAGCTTATCAAGCCAGCATCACTGCCAACAGTTAGTTTCTTCACATGTTTGTTATCCTACTTCAATGATTATAATTGCAAAGTTTCAAAGACAAGTCACTGTGTGCTTGCAGCCGAAACCGTTTGGAGAAGGGTGTCTAATGAGGATTTTCTGTGCTTGAAAACCACAGCAGTCAGCACGGCATCACGACGGGTGGTCGATCCACATCCTCCCCTCAGCTCTTAAAACAAATAAGCTTTTGATCCAAGAATGTCTCGATGTTTTGGTGCCATCGGGAAGAGTCTGTGTGCGCCTGTAAGGGCAGACATAAATGTCTTTATCTCTTCTCACATAATCGGGTGAGTGGGCACATTCAGAAATAACAGAGAAACATTATGTGTCTGATCAAATTACCGACATTAGCTTAAGAAAGAAGAAACAGCTGAATTTATAGTATTGGGCACCTTCAACTGTGACATATTTAACATATTGTAGATATATTTTTTACTGATCTAGAAAATAACATTGGCAGAGAACATTGTACTTTTTACACAGTTTCATGTCTAGTTGAAATCAAAGAAAATCTTTTCAGATGGCAACATTTTGCATGAATTTGTAATACGTGTGAAAGGGCAAATGTGTTGTGCTGACATAGTTGCATAATCTTGAAACAATTTGAGTAGACGTGGGCAGCCAACAAGAGCCAAAGAGAGGCGTACAAAAACAGATAGTCATGTTTTATTTTATTTAATTTGAGGGAGGGGAGTTGGGGAGGGGGTTGCTGCCCACTGATGACTTTTCAAATTATAGTTGAAACATTTGAAAAACTAGGGCAGATTTTCATGAAGGCCAGACAATTTATCACCGTTTAACGGACTTTTCTGTCTTGAATATCACAACAGCTGCTGGTCCATCTGCTGATTGAGTTTGATCATTGTCACATTTGGCCCCAATGCAAGCAGACTCTAACACAGAGGAATGTATCTTTTCTTTGACGACATTCAACATTTATCCATATGCAAGCCTGGAGCCTTGCCTTCGTGCTTCTGTGCTTGTGCGGAGGACCTAAATCATCACAATTAGTTACACAGCGACTTGTTTTCTGGTCAAATCAGATGGCAATAACACAGCAAAAAACAAAGATAACCTCCATGCAATGTTCCTTCTCTCACCTTTCGGCTTCTTGTCATTTCCTGTTTTTAGGGCCAATGGGTGAAGTTCAAAGTGAGTGAGTTGCTGATTAACATGCATTCATAGTGAAGTCAATGCATGAAGTGCACGTGGTCACAAAGATTACATGCCGCATAGACAAGGGATTCTGTACTCATAATGTAAGTCACTTTCTTACTATCCGAACGCTTGTTGCATGTCAGGTACACTATACACAGATCTGATCCGCTGGATCTGACTGGCAGATATTTCGTATTTTATTGTCATTTGACCAATCAATGATATCATTGATCAGATCCGCAAAATAACATGACAGCAAACACAGTCTGCACTGCCACGGTTAATAATCCTTGGTTTCAAACTGAATTGCTCTGAATAGGTGGGAATGAAATTCTGAGTAGTTGTTTGTTTGTAACATTAACGTCCAAAACATCTTCATCACAATTTGTTATATTCCCCACAATTTTCACAAATCTATACTACTGCTATTAGTCAGTCCACACAAGGGGGTGTTACTTTTCCAAATTATCGATCAATCTAAACGGCTTGCTCTCTTCGATGATGCAATGTTAATGATTGCACAAACGCTTTTGGGGTCACCTGAAAAGCGATGAGTTTGGAGGTACGAGGATTCCGTCCGACACCAGCGATATGTGCCTTGCAATTGTCTGGTGTACGTTTACTTGTTAACCGAGAGCCTCGTGAGGACACGGCCTACAGAAGATGGATGGATGATGGATGGATGGAAGTTTGTGTTCGATGTTTTTCTAAGGTTGTGTCTCAGTGACAGCACATTTAGTCTGTTAGGTTTGGGAAAGCGCACTCACAGTCATTGACATCACTTTTTATTTGGACTTTGTAAGCATGCGAACGTTTTATAAACTGTAGCGGATGAAGAAAAGATGTCGAGCGTTGCCATGGAAACAACGTTGATTGACATTTGCAAAATTTGATTAAACTAAACGGATCAAATTTGGCTGCTGGGGGAAAAAAAAACTTGGAGAGGAAGACAGATCCAGGAAGCAGGAGATGATGACAAACGATAACAGGCACTCATAGGATAAAGAGGAGAGAAGAAAGTAGAAAGAGTGTGTGGGTTACCACAAACATGTCACTGAGTGCTGTGTTTACGCTCTACTGCATCCCAAAGCCTGAAACCACACCACAGCACTCGTGTGCGTGCCTTCTGAGAAGCTGATGTGTGTCCTTGACAGACAGAATGTAAAATTATTTCAGCATTTTTTTAAAATTACTGCAGAAAATGAATATGTATGGTACCAACATGAGAATTAAAGCATTTTCATGTCTTCCATTTCTCCAACAACGAATCTGCTGAATGTCAGCCTCCAGTGACAGGTCAAGGTGTGTTTTTTCTTCACAGTACAACATTATCACAGTGGGTTTTCTTTTTTGTGTTTTTTTTTTTTTTTTAACATTATGCACACTAAGCAAGAAGATGAGGTCAAAGGAGTTGTGGGAACTTCATGAAAGCTATGGCGGCCGTATCGGAGGGAATAAATTGTCCCAAAAAAGGAGTGGAAAGACTGGGTGCAGAAAGATCATTGGAGGGGTTGGGGGCGGGGTACATGACTAAAGAGGAGTGAGTCAACGACTTTTTAAAAAGTAAGGTAAGTTTGTCAGGAAAGGGTGGGGGAGAAAAAACTGAGAGGATATAGAGACAGGAAGGAAGAGGAGGGTGGGCAAAAGAGCTGACAAGAGGAGAAAGACGGAGGAATTAAAAAGGGGAAAGACGTGGATTGAAGCTACTGGCCCAGGAGGGAGAGAAGAAGACATGTGAGGGAGGAACAGAGAGGAGGTGAGGGGGGGTGGTTCTTCCTTCAGATGCTTTCTGAGGTGAATGCTTGCAAGTAATTGGTTCCTGATGTTAACCTGAGCTTAGATGTGCAAAGAAAAGGCCCCTCTGTAACAGGCTAAAGTTTTGTTTTTTTTTCCCCCATGATGATCTATTTGACGCTACATTAGCATTTTAGCCGATAGCTCGTCCCTGAAGGGACAGTATAAAACGACGATACACACTAACACAACACAACACAAGAGAGAAAAGGAAACTGTACCTATCTTTCAAGAATTTGATATTCCACCTCAGATTGGCTCTTCGGTAAACAAAGTGTTTCGCACAGAACCAAATGACCGTCTTTTGAAAACATCTCATTTTATGATGTGATTGCAAGTTGCTCATGTGTCGCTATTAAAAAAAAAAAAAAAAAGCATCAGCTCGGCGTGACGACAACTCTTTCAGGGTGATTGCGCAATAGGGCTATATTTGCCAGCAGAAATCCATTACAAAAGGGATGCTATCGCAAAAGGTAGCAACAGAAAGCTTTTTTATTATCTGTCACTACCTGAGATGAAGGAAGTCATTGTGGCAATCTGTCAGCTCGAGTTTTTTTCCCCTGCTCATTGAATAGGGGAGAGCAAAGCAGAGCGGTAGACTGTCGAGTCGACTTCTCATCTTTTGCTCTGTAAATGGGAGCCGCTGTTTATTCAAGTCAAATAGTGTCGATGTAAAAGAAGAGACGAGAGTGTATTATATGCTTGCAAAACATAAAAAAGGCTACACTTTTTAGTCAGGCTTCCTTTGGTCTTTTAGGTGCGGAGTGGTTTGCATTGTTCCCTTCTAGGTTCACGATTGGATGATGAATGATGAGTGGAGTTTGTAGTCCGTTTTTCAAAATAACCTGGACTAGATGGGGATATTGAAATTAAATGAATTTTGGCAAGGAAGAATAAATGTATTTTATTTTACGTTTTGCTGTTGCAGTCTGCTTGCATCAGGGGCAAATAATGCAGTGACCAACCACATCCAGCAGATGGAGCTCTGCTGAAAAAGCTCATGTTTGCCGGTAATTAACATTTCATTCAATCACAGCTTTGATATTGGTGATAGCGATCAAGAAAAACACCCCCCCACCCCCACACTCTCCCCAAAAACAAGGATTACTACCCTCTAAAAAAAGAAATATTTTAGACAGCACAACAAGAGACCCACCAGATAGATGTGTTAAAGTGTCTTGTTTGTTGTTTTGATTTGTTTTTACCGTCAGCATGTTTCCACAGGCACCTGCCCGAGTGTCGGCCTCGTACCACACAATGCCACTCTGCTCCCTGACCCGGGAACAGCTGCGATCTGCCAGGTTGCCAGAACGTGGGTTGTAACCAGCCTTTTCTACCCGAAGCGAATTCAGGCCCGCTTTGATTTTGTCAAAACCACAAATAAGGTGCGAGGGTCCGAGTGAAGCTCGGTCATCTAAACAAAACAAAAAAAAATGCATGAGTTCATTATTTTCATGGTTTCTGTGTAATTATGCCAAAACTCAATCCAAAGTTACCTTCACAAACAACACCGACAGACTCATCGTGAACACAGTTGAAATCCCCAATCTCTTTGTGATTGCACTCTCCCAGCTTTGCTTCACTTCCGGTGCATTGGAATTCATCCAGCCTCATGGTCGCTGGGCCCTTTCCAAAGCGAGCATACCACGTAGTCGCCAGGGCCCTGCCGCAGCCCAACTGTCTGCACACCACTTGTGCACGCTTCAGGTCCCAGAAGTGGTCGCACATCGTTCCCCACTGTCCGCGTAGGAAGACTTCCACTGTGCCGAAGCAGGCGGTGTTTCCACCATCCACCAGACGGACCTCTACCTCATCCGCTGGTTGTTGTGGTACTGTTGGGAAAGGATACATTGTACTAGTGTAGTGCTTCTCAATTATTTTCTGTCATGCCCCGCCGAGGAAGAAGAAAGCATCTCGCACCCCCACAACTCCCGCACGACTATCAATAGTATCATTTGTCTATAAAATTGTGATAAGCACACCTTTGCATAACACTGTATTCGTATTAACCTTTAAGAGAATAAAAAAAGAAAGAAAGATGGACCAACTTACAACAAAGAAAAGCTTTATTAACTGTCACAGAAAAGATTTAAAGTTCAACTGAAATTCAAAAATACAATTAAATCCTTAATTAAACATTTTTTGACTGACCATGTCAAACCACACGATACTGAAAAATAAAATTGCATAAAATCAATAAATAATAATGCATTCCATCTGATCACCAAAATTAACTCAGGAGCACAATATTAAAAAAAAAAAAACAACAAAAAACAAAAAAAAAACTTTCCCCTGCAAAACAAAAATGTATCAAATAATTTGTGCTGATTTTTTTTTAATCAAAGATGACGTCTGGATTAATGGCTACAAGTAGCAGTCATAAAAGCGGGATGATTTTTGGCAGACAAAAGACGAAAAACTATTCACATCCACATCCGCACTGCCACTGAGTGGGAACCGATAACACGCTGCCTGGTCTCAAGCCAGGCGAGTGTACAACGACACCATCAGCGACTCAGGCAAAGTACAAAGCTTGAATTTGGCATGATAGTCTGGAATAGAGGAGGTGAGGGGGGGTGGTTCTTCCTTCAGATGCTTTCTGAGGTGAATGCTTGCAAGTAATTGGTTCCTGATGTTAACCTGAGCTTAGATGTGCAAAGAAAAGGCCCCTCTGTAACAGGCTAAAGTTTTGTTTTTTTTTCCCCCATGATGATCTATTTGACGCTACATTAGCATTTTAGCCGATAGCTCGTCCCTGAAGGGACAGTATAAAACGACGATACACACTAACACAACACAACACAAGAGAGAAAAGGAAACTGTACCTATCTTTCAAGAATTTGATATTCCACCTCAGATTGGCTCTTCGGTAAACAAAGTGTTTCGCACAGAACCAAATGACCGTCTTTTGAAAACATCTCATTTTATGATGTGATTGCAAGTTGCTCATGTGTCGCTATTAAAAAAAAAAAAAAAAAAGCATCAGCTCGGCGTGACGACAACTCTTTCAGGGTGATTGCGCAATAGGGCTATATTTGCCAGCAGAAATCCATTACAAAAGGGATGCTATCGCAAAAGGTAGCAACAGAAAGCTTTTTTATTATCTGTCACTACCTGAGATGAAGGAAGTCATTGTGGCAATCTGTCAGCTCGAGTTTTTTTCCCCTGCTCATTGAATAGGGGAGAGCAAAGCAGAGCGGTAGACTGTCGAGTCGACTTCTCATCTTTTGCTCTGTAAATGGGAGCCGCTGTTTATTCAAGTCAAATAGTGTCGATGTAAAAGAAGAGACGAGAGTGTATTATATGCTTGCAAAACATAAAAAAGGCTACACTTTTTAGTCAGGCTTCCTTTGGTCTTTTAGGTGCGGAGTGGTTTGCATTGTTCCCTTCTAGGTTCACGATTGGATGATGAATGATGAGTGGAGTTTGTAGTCCGTTTTTCAAAATAACCTGGACTAGATGGGGATATTGAAATTAAATGAATTTTGGCAAGGAAGAATAAATGTATTTTATTTTACGTTTTGCTGTTGCAGTCTGCTTGCATCAGGGGCAAATAATGCAGTGACCAACCACATCCAGCAGATGGAGCTCTGCTGAAAAAGCTCATGTTTGCCGGTAATATAGTCCTGTTTAGTTCTTTTAGTCAGTCAAAGCAGCTCCCAGCATTTAGAAATTGCAGTTGATAGTTTGTCATTTTAAGCTTCGTTGCTCTCGTAACCGTTCCCCCCTCAGCGTCACCCTGACAACACCCCCCCCCTCCCCCGCCCTTCTTCATGTTGCGGCTCCATTTGTGCCATAAAACTTCTTTGCCTGTCATGTGCTCACTAACTACTTTTCCTCATCTGTTTTAGCCTTGCCTCATACCTCTGTGACAGGCAGGCTGACCAAGTCTGCTTCGTACTAAAACTGGGTTGAAACCGCATTTCAGCCCAGGATTCAGGGAATTCAGGCCCTGTGCTACACCTCGACACATTCAAAAATGACAGATGGATTTTTTTTAATCTGCTGAGCGAAAAGTCAGATGGAGGAGTAGGCCGGAGTTTTAAAAGGTTAAAGAATAAACATGTTTTCATAAACGGCAGATGCAACTTGCTGCGCATGTTGAAGATGGTCCTGTTGACAGGGACCATAATATACGTAGCAATTAGTCATAACAAACAATACAGGTCAGAAATAGTTGCAACAAAGTTTATAAATAGATTAAAATAGCAATCATAGCACTGATTTGGGATCAACACCGAATGTTCTGACCTCCCGTTCCAGAAATAACACTGCATTGTTTTCTGCAACCCAAGTAAATATTACCACATTTGAGCCTTGAAAACTCCACGTGACTGTGTACTTCCACTTATCCCAAACTACCTGTTGAATGGGATGTTTATATTGTATAAATGAAAATGCAGTGTTGACATGAACTATTTCAACGCTCGAGAAACGTCATTGGCCAACGATCCTGGGCAGAAAATGTTTTTAATTGCAATTTTATGCAAGGTTGACTGTCCTTTGTTCTTTGTGCATTCACATTGCAACATAACAACTGTTATGGCCTAATTGAGTAAAAAAAATATATAAATATATTGTACAGTTTGGGGGAAAAATATAACAATATTGGCAGAAACTACAAGTCTTAGTCAGAGCTGGTGTGTCCCCACCAAAACTAGAAGCGAGGACACACAATTGAGTCCAAACACAGATCGTACTTTGTGTAATAACTTTGCAGACAACCTTGAGCTCTTCCTTCCTGCTGACATTTTGACTGTCAGGGTTAGAGCAGTGGTTAGGTTTTCCCCTTCCCTCGTGTTTTCCTACTTTTCTATGTGGGCGTCTCCTCTGCTTGCTCATCCAAGCTACAACACATCAACAACAGTTCCTCTGTGACACTCTTAGTTAATGTTTCAGTCTTGCACTCTACTTCTCACCTACACACTCCTCAAAATGCCCTCAAAAAGTATTTGGAGTATTACATAAGAATTATTTACTGGTTGAAAGGAAGATGGACCGATTAGGCCTTTGACCGCAGATGCTGAAACCAACTTCAGTTTCATTCGGTCTGCTGTGACAAAGTGCAGGAATTCCAGAACGGTTTACCAATTAATGTTGCGTACAGCAAAGAAGTAATAGTGAGTTGCCATTTGATCTTGCCGATACCGTTACAATTTTAGTCAGACACACAGTGATTCGAAATCTATATTTCTCGCTTTAGCATAGAAAATAATTTGGAAGATAACTTTTGACGTTTGACTTTTGTTACCATGACAATCTGCAGCCACAAGCTGGTTGAAGCCAAATGTTGCTCTTCCAAAATAACTATTGGTGGATTTGAGAATCATGACCATCTTGCCGAGCACCATGTTGAAGTTACGCTAGTTGTTCTTGGACTACTGCTGGCATCTGCGGTCTGCTTCTCGGCTCTATGGGTAATTCTGTAAAGAAAGAAGAAGAAGCTAAGATGACAAACAAGTCATTAAAAAAAAGACAAAATTTGATTGTTTTATTGTGTGAAACCCATAAGTTAATAATTCCACAAAATGAGTCCTGAAGTGAGGGACGCCATCAAAAAGAAGTTCTATCAGACTTTTTTGGCAGGCCAAGCAGAATGCAACTTGAATGGTTGCTGAGGCGAAAACTCAATCGTTGAGCTCAAGGAAAGCCGAGGTGATTGAAAAAGGTCCTCGGGGACAGGGCGCTCGGGATAAATTAGGTCAGCCAAGAGTTCCCAACAGCTCTGGATGTTCAAGGGGCTCTGTTGTTTGACCCACCTCTCAAACTAAATGTGGACATAGGAGACCATGCCTCTGGACTAATAGACCAGGTGGACCACATTTCCAAGAGCGAAACTGTAAGATCTATGCCAATAAAAGGGGAACACAATCCTCAGCTTCCCTGGTAAAATCTATCCTGTGGTTCTTAAGAGGAGGATCCATCGTGTAGTTGAATCTCCGATATTTGAAAACACCCACCATCGACCAGCATAGGTGGTCATAACATATGCTGGTTTTATGCTATTCTTGCTGGATCAATATACAATCAGCTTGCTTTGGTGCGGTTCAGCCACCAAATGGCATGTATGCATAGTAGAAGAGCTCTGCGAGGATACGATGTGACTAAAATGTATTAATCAGTATTATGGTCCTGAATATATAGCATCCGTCTGCGCTCCCACATATTTCGACAAAAAAAACAAAATTCAGCGTGGCTTTACCCGCTGTCTCGTCTCCCATTGCTTCCTCCTCTGCTCTGACTCCAACAGATTGTAGAAATCATATTCGGGTCTGAGGATCAGCTCCTTTGGACTTTCCTCCATGTTGCCGGCCTCGTCCCTCACTTTCTGAGCCCTGAGGATCTTTTCGCGCTTCGTCTCACGTTCCAACATCTTACAGCAGCAAGACGGACACAACGGGTTCAGCAACGTGATGTAAAACGTATTCTGATGTTAACTTAGTCATTATTAATAAGTAATTATTCAACATTTGGTATACCTCACCTCTCCCAGGAGGGCCTGCTCATTATTCTGTTGGGTGCACAGTCCTTTTGAGATTTCCATTAGAGAGATAACACCCAACTGAGAACCGCTAACTACCTTGGACCCAGCCTCATGCACCTGGACGCAACATAGAGGTTCATCACGCACCTGAAAAAAACAAAAAAAAACCCATCTTGTTGATTAAACAAGAGCAAAATGCTTTCACGGAAGCATGAGAGAATTCCTTGACACCTTGACACTTAGAGTGGGGTCATTCTGCTTAAACAAGATGTCCCAGATGTCCAGCACACCATCCATCTTCACGGTGAAGAAGAGCGAGGGTCTGACAGGACTCCAGCAAGCATCTGTTAAGTATGCCGTCTGGTGCCTGCTCACAACAAAGCCTGGTCATTGACCGCTCCCCAAATACATCCGAGATTGAAGCAACCAAAAGGGTGTGAAAAGTAACGACAATGACAGACCGTAAAGCAAGATGAAAACAGATGAGAACAAAATAAAATTGTACTTCGTCCACATGATCGATGACTCCTTGATGTCCTCTGACCAAATACGGGCGCCCCAGTCTCCCACGGTGAGGAAATTTTGCGAAAAGAAAGGGTTCTTCTGGATGGCATAGACAGGTCCATGGTGGCCATCGTATGTACAAACAATCTTCTCAGCCGGAGTCTCAGCTGCTCTGTTACAGTACACAACAGCCCCTTGTTCCGTTCCCACTATGAATGTATCTGGCTGTGGGTACAGAGGATGGTTATTATGAGCGCTCCAAAGCTTCACATATTTGTAAAGATTTTATTCATCAGATCGAGAGGAAAGAATTAAAACAATGCAAGGTTGCTGTAGATGTTAGGCACCACGGAGACAGGATGCGTTTGGGCATATTTTATTCCGACAGTCCAAATTGATTATCTAACGCACAGGTGTCAAAGTCAAGGCCCGGGGGCCAGATCTGGCCCGCCACATCATTTTATGTGGCCCACGGGAGCAAATCATGTCCATCAACTATCATGATCCTGTCACCCATGTCAAATTGTGATGGGTAATAAAGAACGTTGATATTTTACATCGGCCCTCCAAGGGAAGCCGTAACTCCGAAGTGGCCCGCGGAAAA
>NW_017804997.1:2211208-2230415 GCF_001891065.2 Hippocampus comes
GCCTCCCCCTGACAACCCCCCCCCCCTCCCCCGCCCTTCTTCATGTTGCGGCTCCATTTGTGCCATAAAACTTCTTTGCCTGTCATGTGCTCACTAACTACTTTTCCTCATCTGTTTTAGCCTTGCCTCATACCTCTGTGACAGGCAGGCTGACCAAGTCTGCTTCGTACTAAAACTGGGTTGAAACCGCATTTCAGCCCAGGATTCAGGGAATTCAGGCCCTGTGCTACACCTCGACACATTCAAAAATGACAGATGGATTTTTTTTAATCTGCTGAGCGAAAAGTCAGATGGAGGAGTAGGCCGGAGTTTTAAAAGGTTAAAGAATAAACATGTTTTCATAAACGGCAGATGCAACTTGCTGCGCATGTTGAAGATGGTCCTGTTGACAGGGACCATAATATACGTAGCAATTAGTCATAACAAACAATACAGGTCAGAAATAGTTGCAACAAAGTTTATAAATAGATTAAAATAGCAATCATAGCACTGATTTGGGATCAACACCGAATGTTCTGACCTCCCGTTCCAGAAATAACACTGCATTGTTTTCTGCAACCCAAGTAAATATTACCACATTTGAGCCTTGAAAACTCCACGTGACTGTGTACTTCCACTTATCCCAAACTACCTGTTGAATGGGATGTTTATATTGTATAAATGAAAATGCAGTGTTGACATGAACTATTTCAACGCTCGAGAAACGTCATTGGCCAACGATCCTGGGCAGAAAATGTTTTTAATTGCAATTTTATGCAAGGTTGACTGTCCTTTGTTCTTTGTGCATTCACATTGCAACATAACAACTGTTATGGCCTAATTGAGTAAAAAAAATATATAAATATATTGTACAGTTTGGGGGAAAAATATAACAATATTGGCAGAAACTACAAGTCTTAGTCAGAGCTGGTGTGTCCCCACCAAAACTAGAAGCGAGGACACACAATTGAGTCCAAACACAGATCGTACTTTGTGTAATAACTTTGCAGACAACCTTGAGCTCTTCCTTCCTGCTGACATTTTGACTGTCAGGGTTAGAGCAGTGGTTAGGTTTTCCCCTTCCCTCGTGTTTTCCTACTTTTCTATGTGGGCGTCTCCTCTGCTTGCTCATCCAAGCTACAACACATCAACAACAGTTCCTCTGTGACACTCTTAGTTAATGTTTCAGTCTTGCACTCTACTTCTCACCTACACACTCCTCAAAATGCCCTCAAAAAGTATTTGGAGTATTACATAAGAATTATTTACTGGTTGAAAGGAAGATGGACCGATTAGGCCTTTGACCGCAGATGCTGAAACCAACTTCAGTTTCATTCGGTCTGCTGTGACAAAGTGCAGGAATTCCAGAACGGTTTACCAATTAATGTTGCGTACAGCAAAGAAGTAATAGTGAGTTGCCATTTCATCTTGCCGATACCGTTACAATTTTAGTCAGACACACAGTGATTCGAAATCTATATTTCTCGCTTTAGCATAGAAAATAATTTGGAAGATAACTTTTGACGTTTGACTTTTGTTACCATGACAATCTGCAGCCACAAGCTGGTTGAAGCCAAATGTTGCTCTTCCAAAATAACTATTGGTGGATTTGAGAATCATGACCATCTTGCCGAGCACCATGTTGAAGTTACGCTAGTTCTTCTTGGACTACTGCTGGCATCTGCGGTCTGCTTCTCGGCTCTATGGGTAATTCTGTAAAGAAAGAAGAAGAAGCTAAGATGACAAACAAGTCATTAAAAAAAAGACAAAATTTGATTGTTTTATTGTGTGAAACCCATAAGTTAATAATTCCACAAAATGAGTCCTGAAGTGAGGGACGCCATCAAAAAGAAGTTCTATCAGACTTTTTTGGCAGGCCAAGCAGAATGCAACTTGAATGGTTGCTGAGGCGAAAACTCAATCGTTGAGCTCAAGGAAAGCCGAGGTGATTGAAAAAGGTCCTCGGGGACAGGGCGCTCGGGATAAATTAGGTCAGCCAAGAGTTCCCAACAGCTCTGGATGTTCAAGGGGCTCTGTTGTTTGACCCACCTCTCAAACTAAATGTGGACATAGGAGACCATGCCTCTGGACTAATAGACCAGGATGGTGGACCACATTTCCAAGAGCGAAACTGTAAGATCTATGCCAATAAAAGGGGAACACAATCCTCAGCTTCCCTGGTAAAATCTATCCTGTGGTTCTTAAGAGGAGGATCCATCGTGTAGTTGAATCTCCGATATTTGAAAACACCCACCATCGACCAGCATAGGTGGTCATAACATATGCTGGTTTTATGCTATTCTTGCTGGATCAATATACAATCAGCTTGCTTTGGTGCGGTTCAGCCACCAAATGGCATGTATGCATAGTAGAAGAGCTCTGCGAGGATACGATGTGACTAAAATGTATTAATCAGTATTATGGTCCTGAATATATAGCATCCGTCTGCGCTCCCACATATTTCGACAAAAAAAACAAAATTCAGCGTGGCTTTACCCGCTGTCTCGTCTCCCATTGCTTCCTCCTCTGCTCTGACTCCAACAGATTGTAGAAATCATATTCGGGTCTGAGGATCAGCTCCTTTGGACTTTCCTCCATGTTGCCGGCCTCGTCCCTCACTTTCTGAGCCCTGAGGATCTTTTCGCGCTTCGTCTCACGTTCCAACATCTTACAGCAGCAAGACGGACACAACGGGTTCAGCAACGTGATGTAAAACGTATTCTGATGTTAACTTAGTCATTATTAATAAGTAATTATTCAACATTTGGTATACCTCACCTCTCCCAGGAGGGCCTGCTCATTATTCTGTTGGGTGCACAGTCCTTTTGAGATTTCCATTAGAGAGATAACACCCAACTGAGAACCGCTAACTACCTTGGACCCAGCCTCATGCACCTGGACGCAACATAGAGGTTCATCACGCACCTGAAAAAAACAAAAAAAAACCCATCTTGTTGATTAAACAAGAGCAAAATGCTTTCACGGAAGCATGAGAGAATTCCTTGACACCTTGACACTTAGAGTGGGGTCATTCTGCTTAAACAAGATGTCCCAGATGTCCAGCACACCATCCATCTTCACGGTGAAGAAGAGCGAGGGTCTGACAGGACTCCAGCAAGCATCTGTTAAGTATGCCGTCTGGTGCCTGCTCACAACAAAGCCTGGTCATTGACCGCTCCCCAAATACATCCGAGATTGAAGCAACCAAAAGGGTGTGAAAAGTAACGACAATGACAGACCGTAAAGCAAGATGAAAACAGATGAGAACAAAATAAAATTGTACTTCGTCCACATGATCGATGACTCCTTGATGTCCTCTGACCAAATACGGGCGCCCCAGTCTCCCACGGTGAGGAAATTTTGCGAAAAGAAAGGGTTCTTCTGGATGGCATAGACAGGTCCATGGTGGCCATCGTATGTACAAACAATCTTCTCAGCCGGAGTCTCAGCTGCTCTGTTACAGTACACAACAGCCCCTTGTTCCGTTCCCACTATGAATGTATCTGGCTGTGGGTACAGAGGATGGTTATTATGAGCGCTCCAAAGCTTCACATATTTGTAAAGATTTTATTCATCAGATCGAGAGGAAAGAATTAAAACAATGCAAGGTTGCTGTAGATGTTAGGCACCACGGAGACAGGATGCGTTTGGGCATATTTTATTCCGACAGTCCAAATTGATTATCTAACGCACAGGTGTCAAAGTCAAGGCCCGGGGGCCAGATCTGGCCCGCCACATCATTTTATGTGGCCCGCAAAAGCAAATCTAAGCATGTCAAGTTCCATGATGCTTGCTGAAGTCTGAACCAAAATTTCAAATTGTCACATGTAATCCCCAATGACAGTCATTATTCTTGATTTCTGATTTTAAAACTAGTTATTCATCAATTTGTTGTGCGCTGTGTTTGTAATATGTGGAGGTGATTAAACATTTATGTGGTTTCCAAAAATTCATAACGGCCCTCCAAGGCAAACCGTAACTACAATGTGGCACGTGACAAAAATGAGTTTGACACCCCTGATCTAATGTTTAACAGGTAACAATTTCCGAGCCCCAGGACGGTTTGAAGAAGTCAGTATGAGAATGTTAAACGAGCTGAAGCCCTTACACCCAACATGAGTTGGCCAAATATGAGCACTCCCTAACATTGTGACCCACTCTTGTTTTCTCTCCATTCAATTCAAAATATGCTGAACATTTTAGAAGGACAGAAACTAACCATGGTCACGCTGTACGCCATTGAGATGGCTCCTAAAGCATTGTCTGGGTTTTCCTTCCGACTCAGGTCCAGCATCAGTCGCTCTGTGGGCTCACTCATTTGACGCACATCCCACCACAGTATCTGTTTTAGAAAATAGTGCTCACTCCGTTTTGCTGAACCTTCCAAAAAAAAAAAAAACAAAAAACGTATGCTTTGTCAACCTGTCCATCGGTGGAGGCAGAGAAGGCTTCTGTCTCAGTAGCGGATTGCAACCAGATGATCTCGTAAACAGGGTCCATATGACTCTTCTCTAAAGGGGAAACTGTCGTAGGGTGTTGGCCAGCACGAGGGTCCCATAACACTGAAAGAAAGGACACCTCATTGAGGATAAGCATGTCTCAAGAGAATCATCAAGTGTACTCTATTCATTTGTTGTTGTTGTTTTTTTAAACCAGAACCCACTGATCTGTCCATTGAGGCTCCCACTGACAAGAAAGTTAAGGTCCTGGGGGTTGTAAGCCAGACAAACAAGTTGAGATGTCGGTTTGAGAACACTCCGCGGTTTGTTGGGGCTCTCTGCAACACATACACAGTGGTGAGAGTCCGTGCGATTCTCAATCCGTCTTGTCTATTTTACCCACCAATGTCCCAGATGTACGAGTCTTTGCTTAAGTCTGCTGTGGCTTTCTGCCACTCAAGGCAGGAGTAAGCCGCCGCCAGGTTTGAGCCGCCACTGGGTTGCCAAGAAAGACAGGTGATGTTTCGTTTTACCTGATTCGGGTCTCTGAAGAAATATTTTACAACAATGAGAGGCAGTACAGTACAGGGTGAAAAATTGGTGGTAGACCCTTTAAGAACAAAGGGTCAACAGTACCTGTATTTGTTGACGATCTTCACCGAAGGGGCTTCCTGAATTTCATCCAGCAATTCCTCATCCTTAAAGTACTCTTGGTAAATGTCCACAGCATTGTTCTGTCCAACACATTGTGCTATAAGCTGAATGACAGAACATTTTGAGATTTTTTGGCGGGTGTGGGTAACTGGTTGTGGTAGCAAACCTCGGTATTTCTTGAAGAAACGGTGGACTCCTTTGTGAACTTACCTCGCCTAGCACCTGAATGCTATTCATGTAGATTTCATCTTTCTCCACCTTTTTTCGAAAACGAATAGTTTGCTCCATCTCTAGTGAGTTGATATCTTTGGGCCACCCCCCTTCCACATGATTTATTCCCTGAATGTCATACTCGATCCTTTCTGTGTTAACCTGGAAGGAAACATTATCAAAAGGCCTGTTTCAAGAAGTGCACCGACATCTCACCAGCAGCCAGTGGGTTTATTGTTATCGTTTGAATCGTATCTTGACATTGTACCGTATTTTCCGCACTAAAAGGTGCACTGGATTATGAGGCGCACCTTCATTGAATGGCCTATTTTGTAATTTTTGTTCACATATTGGACGTACCGCATTATAAGACGCAATCTACAATGTATCCACTAGATGGAGCTACGCTCAAGGAAATACCAACAGAACGATCAGATGTCAGTAAAACGTATTTAATCAAGCAGTGACATGGTTCACTTAACCAACAGCAAGTTATAACGTTGACTTGTTAACGTTGAACTGTCTTGCCGCTGCACTATTTCTGTGTTCAACTGCGTAACCCGATCGCCTTGGCGTTTCGGTCACCTCATGCTCCGACATTTCCCAGCAGCCTTGCACTCCCAGGTCTCTTGTCTCCTTCAGAACGAACTGCATTGCCAGTTTTGGGTTCGGAGGAAGATCGACGAGCAGCTCCACATGACGGTCTGAAAAGAGACACTGGCGACCAAAGTCACTACGCAGCTTCACATATTCATGAACGATCTCCATCCCTGCTGAGGGATGACTTTGAATAAGGTCAGAAACGTAGGAATGATTGCATTGAAAGCACAAACGGGAGTGGGAAAGAACAAGAAAATCAAATGTCGTTGGCTTCTACCGTTGTTGCTATAGCTACAGTAACATTTAACTTGATAAAGGAATTAAAAAAGGCAAAATGACATCCAATTTAACTAACCTTCGAGCTAAACAGTTATAAATAACTAAAGCGTTGTCGTCACAAAGATTAAAACATCACGTCAAAGACAGGAACTATGACATGTTGTGATGTCGTTTTCTTGTATTTTCAAATAGTTTGGTTTCACTTGCCCCATCAAAGATCCCAGACATAGATTATTGATGTACTTGAAGAGAGACTCCAGATGAAGAATGTTCGACGGGAGGATCTCAGATATTTTGTCACTGAAACATGTTCAACCGCTGGCAATTGATTGATGATTGGGGGCGTCGAAAGACTGCGTGGCTGCAAGACTTTAAAACTAAAATAATGTAAGCAGCATGTCTGGTTGTTCTGAGACAAATGAGAACAGCACGTTGTTCAGTGTTTTGCGGCTTTAACACTTCATTATATGGGAGAAGCAGCAGGTTAAACACCTTAGTAAGTGCTCGCAGATGGTGCTGAGTTGGCAGATGTAAATGTCCCTTTGGCAAATACTTTCTCATGGAATGAGAAATGGAATAGGAGACCATTTTTAGGATCAATGGCACGCCTGCAAACATAGCCAGCATAGTCAGACGGGAGGAAATATTTTGAAGATAATGTATAGAAGGGTCAATAGGTTAGGAATATAGTCTCTCTTTTGGGTCTTTTTTCCCTCTTTCTCCTTCACTATAGCCCTCACGCCCTTCCTGTTTCCCTCAAAAAGTTACAGAAAAAAAAATGTGTTTCCAATTAAGCACTGGGGGGGAAAAAGAACAACTCGCAACTGCTGGGCACTTTTACAACTCTCCCTCCCTCCAAATAGCTCATTCAAGTGTACTTTTAGTTTAAAAAAAAAACACATACAGTAAGTAGGCTTATGACACATTTGGAACTGTGCTTATATTATTTAGATATTTGACACCTGGAATATTTAGTTGCATTGTTTTCTGTTGTTTTGTTTGTTTGTTTTTACACAGGATAGACTGGAATCAAGATTCAACTCAACTCAATCATATTTTTAGTGCACTTTTGAAAGATTCACAGCTGCATAAAAAGTGATGCATTGTACATGAAGTAAACATCAGACCTATAAAAACCAAGATGGTTTAAACAATACTATAATAACAAAGACAGTAAACACAAGAACAACTGTGCAGTCTCATGCTGAGTCAAAAGCCAAAGAATAAAAGTGTGTTTTCAGACGAGTTTTATAGATAGGCACAGAGGGGGCTTGCATATCATTAAACAGAAGCTCAATCCATAGGGAGGGACCGGCAACGGAAGAAGTTCAATCCCCTCTGAGGCTCTGCTTAGTCCTCCAGTAGCATCTGACTCGTTGACCTGATGCATGGGGCAGATACATAAAGGTACAGGAGCTCAGAGAGGCAAGGTGAGGTGAGACCATTTATAGATTTAAAGACAAACGAAATCATTTCAAAATGAACTCTAAAATGTGCCAGTGAAGGGAGGCCAGAATTCGAGTTATGTGCTCCCTCCAACGACCAACCAAGGAGGCAATTACTGTAGCAGTATTTTGGACCAACTGGAAACATTTGAACGAGATTCCAACATAGAGCATTACTGTAATTCAGCCGAGGTGTACCAAAGGCACAGCTGTGTCTCGCAAAGAAAAAAGCTTCATTTTACTTCTTCCTACTCCCTTGAACATAATAACTGTGTTGAATGATGACTAATTTCTCTTTCCTCTTTACTATTTTATTTAACATAGAGCATTACTGTAATCCAGCCGAGGTGTACCAAAGGCACAGCTGTGTCTAGCAAAGAAAAAAAAAAAGCTTCATTTAACAAGAGCACTAATTTGCCAGTTCAATTTAAAATCAGTATTCAGTTTAAAAGCCAAAATACTTTGAGACTGTTGGCTTCAGGTAAGATGCGAGAGGGCCCAAGTAAACAGGGTCAACTGTACAAGGGCCAATGGGATCAAACACTTGAAGTTCAACAAGTTTAGTGTCATCCAGGCTTTGATTGATTAAAACTGAATTGTGTTTTAATACATGCACATATTTATTATCAGGACATTTACTGCTTAATTTGTGATTTTTTTTTTTGGTCTCGGAAGTTTACTTCCGAAAGTGAAATTTATTCGAACTAATTTTTTTGTACGGCTTTTTCTAAAGCGCCACGTCACTCCTAATTTATTGGTCGAATCCGTTCTGTTCAGCATTAAATACTGAAGCATACAGACGAAAGATCACATTTCCAAACAGTTTGGGGCAAACGCTCACAATTTTGTTCGTTTGCACACACGCAGCAAATTCAAGCGCCTCACATGACGTCACGTACACACGCACGCGGACCCACTGTGGAAAATGACAGCGAAATCTAGTTTTGGATATTGTTGTTCAATAAACAAAACTAGATTTCGCCGTCATTCTCCACAGTGGGTCCGCGTGCGTGTGTACGTGACGTCATGCGCAGAAATCAAGGTCCCTTCTTGGCGCGTGCACGCATCGAGGAGCGAGAACGGGAGAGAGAGAGAGAGAGAGAGAGAGAGAGAGGCAGTGAGAGCGGCGCGCCAGGCACCAGGAGGAGAGCATCTTGCGACTTCATGTGGGAAGGAGAACTGCAACTTTCCGCAGAGGAAAAAAAAAAAAGTGTTGCGTATTTATTTGGACATACAATGCGACTGCCCGGCTTCATGTTGGATTTTGACACCTCACCACTTTGACAGGAGCGCAGCCCGAGTCTGTATGCTCTGTGGGGGGAATTTCAGGATTTCCCGAGTCAAACTTTTTGGTCTGGACATCTAGGAAGCCACTCGGGAAGCATACAAAACCATCTTTGTACTGCTCTCTCTCTCTGGGAACATACATTGTAAGTATAACTTCTTACTGGAGTAATTATAAATTCACTTAATTGACAAAGCAGGAAAAAAAAGTGGATTGTGTTATGACCGTCAGCGCCTCTGTTTATGCATGCGGGTATTTTTACATAAGCATACCTGCCACGTAGACGTGCTTGACAAAGTATTTGTTTCTGGCAATCGATCGTTTGATCATGGCATTAGCAGATGCCTCAATGTGCCTTGTGCTCCTTTATTGGGATTGATAAAGGGAAAGGGGCACAAACAGCGAGGGGCTGACTGCGCCACGGAGGTTGGGAGCTTCAGCTTGGAATCAGATAACTGGTCTTAATCACTCAAACAGGCATGTCAGGCTGGATTCAGTCCGATGTTATAAATTTAACACCGCCCCCTCCCCCATGCCCGCCCAAACTTTTTTTTTTATTTCATTTTTATGATTTTTTTTAACCCCCTCAGTCATCATCAATCAAGCTGACACTTTGCAAGGCAAAAATAAGGTTGTCTTAGCGGAGCTGTTTAAATCCAAATTTCCGTAAACAATCCCCATCATCTTTGAAGCTGGATCTCAGCATCCAGCTGACACACCTTTGCATAGACAAGTCAAACTAGGCAAATTAACGTGTGTGTGTGTGTGTGTGTGTGTGTGTGTGTGTGTGTGTGTGTGTGTGTGTGTGTGTGTGTGTGTGTGTGTGTGTCAGCAGGGCACTGTTTACTTACCATTTATGATCACAACCCTCTGGGGGTCTTTGATGTGATGGCAGAGTGTGAAAAGCATTTACACTTTAGCTCGGGGTGAGGGTCAGTGCTTTTTCAAGATGTTTTAATTATGGAGACTCCCTCCACCTTCCCAACCTTCCTCTCACTTGTAATGTCAACATTGATTTGCTGGCTGCGGCCTGTTTGCCCCATTCTAAATTGTTATTGCATTAAATGAAAAGACTATGTGGGTGATTCACTCCATTCAATTACCAAAAGGTCACAATCGTACATTTTTTTTAGCTTAAACTGTGAAAACAGATAACAGAGATTTGACTCGTGATAATGCATCCTTTGCGGTAATTTGACCTTGTTATAAATATCGCCTGTATACCGTCAATGATTTTATGAAATTCAGCTTTATTATGTTATCCTGACTGCTTGAGTGGATACACACTATATCACCATGGATGTAACAGACCGGCGCTCAAAATATGATGGGAGGTTTGTTCTCAGGAGCTTACCGGTTTCCTCGGGAACGAGAGAACCTGCACAGATGTTATTTCGACTTGAAAGAGTCGCGCCAATTCAAGAGTCGTATGTTCAAAGAAAAGTAAAAGTGACGGGAGCATTTCATGTCTCTGACTTCCGACACTCACGGTCAAACAAAAGGCCCTCGCAAAGACTTATTGTCTCTTCTCGGGATGACCGTATTATGTTTCCTGACATGAGCTCTGACATCCGTCGAGAAAAAGAAAGTGGGTCCTTGAAACATCTGTGTTGTGATTATTCCAAGCCTCCTCCTCCTTGCATTCCACCCATTCTTCATCTCAAAGTGCGGATTGCTTTTCACATTCGTGCAGGTAGTACACAACTTGTATTTTTTGGCCTTTTTCAGTTACAAAACATCAAAACAAAAGCAAGCAAGTTGTGGAACCAGACCCACCTGCGTGTGTTCCACAATATAGAGAGAGATCTTTAAAAATGAGTGTACCTGAGCAGGCCTGCGCTGTGTTTTTGTTGGTGACAGTGTCCAATTCTGAAGGGAATTAATTTCAATTGATCTTAATGTAAAATATTTTGAAAGTCAACCAGATCAAACTTGGACCAGCTTCACAGAATGGATTAGGGGGGTCAAACTTTGAGTTGACATTGTATCAGCCAGTGACTTCAATGAGCTTTTTTTTTTGTAAAACCTTCGGATCCTGAATGGCATGTTAGTTCTTTTCTCATCATTCCTAAAATATACACAACACACTCTTCAGATAGCAACAGTGTTTTCCTCACCAGTAAACAACATTTTTTTTTCCAAATTACTTTCCAACAGCCTCCGGGATGTCATCATACACGTTTAGAAGCTGACCGATGTCACGTCTGCTCAAAGGAGACTTGTTCCGATGGAAAATGATGGCTTGTGTGGCATTGTTGGATGAGCATTACAAAGATGTGCTTTAACCCTTACATGCACCCTGTCACCTGATAACATGATAAACTGTCCACTGTAGTATCCGCTGTCCCTGAAATGGTTTCAAGGTAGAAAGTAGTGGCCTTCTTTTCATTTTGTTGATGGATTGGGTGGATAGTTCAAATGGGTTAAAAAATGGTGTGTACATGATGCTCCCATATTCTACCTGCACTTAGACTGTAGCAAATTTTAAGAACTTTAAAAACTTTATCCGAGGCCAATTTGGTGCTTTTGTGCTTTCTACCACTCACAAATTCCAAAATTCATCTTTGTGGTGTTCAAACAAGTTTGGAAAAGATCCAGCTGCAATCACAATGAGGCAGTTTTGTTCCATCGGTGCACACATTCTCATTTATGATTCCGACAGTCACAACTGGGTCGGTCAATCATAAAATACAAAGATCTGCATCTTGGATTTGAAGTATGTTCTAACATTATTGTGAATATTAGTTTGCTTGCAAGAACCGAGATGCTCCTCGAAGACTTTCCTGAATGTGGTGTTCCTTAAAAGGGGAGCGCTGGTTTACTGTTTAGCACATAATGATTGGAAGCAGACCAAGAAAGCACTCTAGTGCCTTCAACCTCTGTCCCTTTAGTGGTCCGGCGAAAGCGCTTGAGAGACACTTGCTGTAAAGTGCTGAAAAAAAAAAAGCCTTTTAGAAAATCCCATCCTTGTGCCTGTTGAAGAGATGCGACGATCCCTCTTCACCCTTTTAGTGAAGTGCTTTGTGATGTGCTTGCTTGCCCTCAGTCTGCACTCCAACACGAAAAACCCATGTTGACTGACAGACCGGCTGAGGTGAGCTAATTGGACCATCTAGCCAGGAAAATTCCATGGCCAGTTCCTGACAAGAAGACCCTGCTTGTCTTGTATTTGCAGTTCATTTTTGCAAAGTTATTCTAAAAGGTGTAAACTCACCCTAAAGCTGACACATACAGTGGAGTTTATCTTGTTAAAATGGTGGGAGATGCTGAGTTGTCACAATGCGGTCATTTAAAATGGAAACAATGCAGATGGCTTCGACCGTTTGTCAGTCTAACTGGCAATTAGGGTATGACTGCGTCAAGGGGAGGACACTCGCTATCGTACTATCTTGCTACGGGGAGGTTTTTTTTTCGACAATGACAACCTCCATATTTCATCTGGGCTCTGCACAGCGTCGAGCTTTCACTCCTTTTGCCTTGCAATTGTAAATCAGAATGCTCGTGTGTAGTGTTTGGAAACTCATCTGGTGGAATTACAGACATGCTTTGGGGAATGCTTACTGGCATCTCAATTTCGTTAGGGGAAATTAATGTTATTTTTTTTTCAATGCTGTCTTAATTGGAATTTGAGCATCCTCCTCCAAAAATCCGGTTTAGATGTGACTGTTGTACCTAATTGATATCGGCGCATTATTTGTTGCTTTGTAGGATTTCAATGATGAACATTGTGAAAATGACTACAAAATAGAGTCTTATGGCATATTATCTTGAACAGGGGTCGGCAACCTGCGGCTCCAGAACCGCATGTGGCTCTTTTATCCTTAAGTTGCGACTCTGCGTGGCTTGGGAATATAAATTATAAGTGTCCGATTGAAGTCGATGTTATTTGTCTCAAAAACCTAGATCACTTCTGTTATAGTCTCTGAATGTACACTAGGTGGCAGTGTTGGAGAGGAGAGACATTATCTAATGGCGACTATAGTGAATTGTACGAACTTGTGTTGTGCTGTTAAAAGCTTGTTACGAAAATACAGTGTTTGGCTACGGGCTGGCCTTGTTATTTTGCTTCCCGACACCACAACTTCTTTCTTCAGACCTTGTGCAATTCGGTGAGCAGTGAGCGCTTGACGTGTCAGCAGGCAAATTTGACTGCCGGCACCAAAACTGCACTGTATCGCAAGTATTTTATTTGTGTTTGTTTGTTTGTTTAATTGTAGTTCTAAATTGTAAGATTATTGTTTGTATTGATTGATTATTTATACATTTATCCATCCATTTTCTGATCCGCTTCATCCTCACAAGGGTCGCGGAACATTTAATGATGGCCGATTCATTTGCATTTACCTCTGACGAGAGATGGTCACCAGTATGCCGAATTTGTGGTGGACAACTGGCCAGCAATAAAAGGTCAAATAAAGAAAGACATTTCCAAAATAAACACACAGCCTTTGCTGAAAAATATCCGGAGTGAGAAGAGAGAAAAACAAAAAGCTGTTTCAGAACTGATGCCAAAGGCTGATCTGAATAAAAATCAATTCCAAAGTTGGATGAAGTCTGCAAATTTAACTACCTTCCTGCAAATTTTGTGGCCACCCGGGAAATAGTCATTTATGGGATGCCGTTCAAAGACGGAGAATATATGAAAGAGTCATTCATTAAGATTTTGTAAGCATCACACTATTTTACCAGCGTGAGAAAGATAGATTGATAGATAAAGCCTGATATCATCGAAACCAGGTCGACATGGCTCTTTGAGTATAAAAGGTTGCCGACCCCTGATCTCGAAGTTTCGGCCACGTGCATGTTGCCACAAAAATAGTTGAATTTGAAAGAATCATTGTTATGTTGAAACTTGCCTGAAAATTCCCATGAGGCTGCGTTCACTTACATTGCACGCCAGCTTTGTGTTGTGTTATCATGGGAAATTTTGCAAACAATGCAAAAGCAGCACTTTTACCCCCAATGTGATTCTTTCATTGGCTCAAATCCATCACATTGTGTTGTCATGGGGCAACAATGGCAGGCTTGTTGATTGTGGTTCTTTACGTGCCCTTTTCTGCGATGGGAGAGTGGCAAACTGAAAACGCGATGAAATGCACGGAGGGCTATTTTAATCTTAATTTTGTTGAGAAAGACTGAACGTTTTCTGTGTGTTACAAGCCCCTAGGAATCAATCAATGCAAGAGGAGACCAGAAGGAATGCTGTTGAGCACTTTTTTAGGAGGGTTGAAAACTGGGAGGTCTGAATTAAAACATCTTGTCCCCACAAGTGACATTGTGTGAAGATGTGAAGTTCAGCACAACAGCACATGCTTGTTCTGGCCCAAATGTCTTCAAGAAAAGCTTGGCTTTATAGTTTCATGGGTTTCTGTTATGTCGTAGCGGTTGTTAATAATAGTCTGGCCTGAAAACTTTCAGTACGTTAGCAAGTTGATCACAGAAGCAAAAAAAAGTGGGAATGCAAAATGAAAGGCTTCGCCGGTGGCTTCTCCAAACCCCCATCGCTCAGATTGCGGCTGTCACTATAGGATTTTCCAAGTTCTCATCTTTGAAAAAAAAAATGTGAAGCTAAATTAAAGGGTGTATATAATTTATGTGTGACCGTGCAAGCTGTTGAGAACTTAGACAACACCGTTAGTGACTCTGGATAAACCAGAAGCAAATGTTCATTTCACAAACTAACTTTTCGACAAGTTTCCTGCTGTGATCGTTCCTCGATGTATTAATGTTAAGCAGACATGTGCATTTTTACACACCTTTGTCTGAACTAAATGTGGCATGCTTTCCTCAAAAGACCCCAAGGATCTTGTCGTTCCTTTTGACGTTTGGCTCTCTCCTCTTTTACGTTTACGGCGGCCGACTGTTTGCTTCTACTAGCTCAGGCAAAGGTGTGGACGAAGAAAGCGAGACCATTATTGCCCTGTCATTGGTCACACCCAAGCGTAGCCCACCCTCGTACTCTTAAATCAACTGCCGTGACACTGAACACAATTAGTCGCGATGACGGAAAATCCGTTGTCATAAGACACTGCCGTTGACGATTTTCCAGCTTCACATGGAATCAGACGAAATGCTCTCGACCACATGTGGCTACTCCTCACACGGGCTATTGAAAGAACCGCATGTCGATGTAGTAGCTGGTAGACGTAGTCAGAGGTCATCATACGACGACGAGCTGCGAATTCCGTCACGGTTGCAGGCATTCACTTCATGACTCACCTCCGACTCTCAATCCATCCCTTGTGCTGAGCTCCGCCACTAATCAGCAGAGCCTATGTGCGAGCGTGAGGGTGTATGTGTGTGGTTTACGTGTGCTCGGTTCGGGAGAAAATCGGAGAATGAAAAGCCTGTATGTACGTACTGTATGTGTGTGTCAGTGTTTGTGTGTACTCGGGGGTTGTTAGACGTCGCCGTTTCTTGGCTTTCTAGAGTGGGGGGAATGTGAACAATGCGCACATTGTGTGGAGGGCCGAGTGGACCGGGGTGGGGGTTAGGAGGGGGGAGTGCCACGGAGTAGCAGAGGGGGAGAAGGAGGAAACACAAGGAGAAAGTTAAGTACAAGGGAGGAGATTGACATAAGGAGCGTGTCATGCTGAGGTTCATGGTATATAGAGTACACGGCGGCAACATATGAGAGAAGTTGGGGGCTCGAAGGGTCTGTTTGGAAGACGACGACCTGGTAAAAGTAGAAGTGAAGCTTGATTTAAAGTACTCCACTCTAATGGTTCAGCAAAAAAATGCCTGATCTGTAACATCCGTGCCAGGCCACCAAGTTGCCAACGTCTCTGTTTCGGGGTCATACCCTCACCGAGTTTAAAAATCTCGTGTCAGCATAGATGTGAGATTAGAATCGGTCTTTGAATCATCTCTAATCTGTCTTCTGAAAAACAAAAACAAAAAAAAAAGCAACATTATGGGACCGCCCCCGAGGTGACAACGTAAACAAGAAGTGAGGAGGGCCTTCACAGATGGGAGCACAAGGTTACACAAACCAGAACAAATGAAGGCAAAAGGCCGAGGATACATCAAGGGAAGAGAGTCAGTGAAAGATTGAAGACATATGGTTAGAATTCTCAGTTGCACTTGTCATGCATACAGTTCGTTGTCCGCTCAGTGACAAAATGGCCGAGGTGGAATTCACAGATTCGACTCGCAGTTAAAGGTGCAACTCTGACAGGATGCAAAGAAAACTTGAGGTCGAGCTGACAACTGACAAGACTTGATCCAGGTGTGCCGTGTACATCCCTCACCCAACATAGTCATAAAAAAACAAACAAACAAAAAAAAAACAGTGATAATATTTAAAATGCCTACTTTTGGGGTCAGTAAAATAAAGTGTCTCTGCTTGTCCTCGTGGTCATCTGAATTTTAATCAAAGCTGATTCACAATCACTGTTTTAGTTCATCCAAAAGGTATTTGATGGCTCACGAATTTTTCCACACGAATGCTGACACTGGACTGTTGCGAGGGGAGAATTCGCCCAAAGGTCTTGGTAGAATTAATGATCAACGTTCAGAGTTGAAGGGGCCACAATTTTTCGTCAGTGCTACTCAGGGTCCGCATTTGAATATGGACAAAATATATGCGTAGTTGCTGAATGTATTAAAAAAATCCACACAAAGGATTTGAATCAAATCACCCCCCATTTTTTTCCAGTTTAAAGGGATTTCTTGCATCGAAATGACCACACAATAACTCATTTAGTGTGTATTTTTTGTTTTTTTTCCCCCACAAAAATGACCTCACACAGTTTTAATTTTATTTAGGTACTTTCCCTAAACCGCCAATTTCTTGTTCTATGGTCATGATCACATTTTTCTTCTTTGTCTCTGGTGTCCTTCTGTGGTGCTGCCACATACAAAAAAAACAACAAAAAAAAAAAAACCTAAGGTCTTGTGAGATTTGCTGGAGTCTTGTGAGAAATGCATAGGGATCGTGTGACGTCGTGCACCGTGGCCTTTTGAACTCTGGGGTCTCGTGAGAAGCGGAAAAATGTTCCTCCTCAATTTGGAGTCCCATTTGGAACCGTACAAAATGCCATGTTTGACTTTCAACATCCACTGTTTTGGATGTTGGACGTGCATGCTTAGAAAGTGACCTCATACATTTTGTTGGTGGTCCTTTAATTTTCCTCTGGTCGGCACACACGCATAAAACCCCCCACACACACACATTTTAAAGCCTCCCTCCCCCCACACAGCAGGACCTTATCACACATTACTAACAAGCATGCAACGAGTGTGTCGACACACACTTGGGCACAGTGAGCATTTTGTACTCTGTCTTTAACACTTTGGGGTCAGACTCTGCACACACTCACGCACGCTCTTTCCTCACGTTCTTCTCCGGTTGACTCATACGAAACACTTGAACATTCAGTTCAATTCACAGTGATTGGTCTGTCTTTTCAGAGTAAAAAGAGCCACCCTGAAATTGTTGCCTTCAGACACGTACCCACGGACATACAATGCCACGCTCTCTCACCACAGCCGCCGAGTGGGAATCAAAGTGGAAAGTGCGCTCAGATGTCACTGCCACTTCCTCTTGCACTTCACGACTGACAACTGGCCTCAGGCATCTTAGAGCTAACTGCTCCCTCCAGATACTTAATGGCCGTAACCCGCAGATGACAAGTGGACGAGATGGGCTTTCATCTGCGGTGGTAGTAGTCATAAATTCCGCCTCATTATGGATCTATCAGGCATGAGGGCTACTGCCAACTAGTTGTCACTCAGTCTCTCCTTTCAGCATTTTTAATGGCCAAGCCGCGGCGCCGTCTTGAGGCACCAGCGCAATTGACAGGAAGTTTGGATATTTAAGTACAGTTCCATAAAGTATCCGAAATATACGGATTGTATTGATCTCAGTTGAAGTACTGTACAGGTGTCCCTATTGTCGCGGCCACTCATTTGTTAATGATCAGCAAACAATCTGTTCCAACATCCATCATGCAGGACATGAAATCTGTACTCACATGTGAGTAATTTAACAATACATGCCCTATTGTGGTGTAGTATTTGTTGAGTGAATGGAATAGGATTTCACATCCATCCCCAAACCAGACACAGCCGACAGAGCTCCATATTGACCTAAATGGGAAATTGGACACATAAACAAGCACGAATAAAGTTTATTTCATTGATTATAAGTCCTTTATTATTATTGGTGGACTGCCATGCCTAACACGCACCCGTTTTGGCCGAGGGATACTGGGATGTGGTATGCTGCCAACATTCCCAGCCAGTATATCGGTCAGTACTGTATTGTCTTTGGCATGAATTATTCCTAATAAGAGAGCTACAATTGAACATTATTGTGCAATGTGGGCAAGAAAATCCATTCAGGAATTATGTTACGGGCTTAAGCTACCCATAAAAAATGCACATTGTATGGGGTAACATACTGTATAAGGACTTTGAGATTTTTTTTTGTTTCTTTAGCAGTGAATATGCAACAAACAAGTACTGTATCAGGTCCGTCCATGTTTTTCAACATGGCCTCATTAGCCTGCCCTTTAATGAGTAAAGTATTTACAAAATGGTGTCCAAGGAGGGGGATGGGGTGGACTGTCTATTTTGTTTACAGATGAGTGGAGTTTAAGAGCGCGAGGATTCCCACCAAAAAAAAAAACTTTATATTCTCCATCCATCCATTTTCTAATCCAGTTCTCCTCACGAGGGTCACGGGGTGTGCTTGAGCCTATCCCAGCTGTGTTCGGGCAGTTGGCTGGGGACATCCTGAACTGGTTGCCAGCCAATTGCAGGGCACACATAGATGAACAACCATTCGCGCTCACAATGTCATGCAAACTTCACACAGGAAGGCTCGTGCCGGAATCGAACCCTGCACCTGTCCACTGTGAGGCGGACATGCTCACCAGTTTAACCAGTCGACTAACATGCCAGCCACTTTATATTTTCATTCTTCATATTATTGTTGCTTTCTTTAACATTTCACCACATTTAGTCTTAATTAGACACAAATCACATTCTGGTCCTTTCATAAGAGCGACCAAGGGCTTTATTTTCGTAGATAACGTATTTGTGCCTTAGCACAAATGCCGATCCTAATTTTTGTTTCATGGCTCGCTGCACGTGTTTGCCAATTTGGCAGACCGGTCTCTGCCAAGCTGGGCAGGCCCGTTTCAGCAGAAAGGAGTGTTCTAGACAGCTGGTCAAATGAGATGTATTTCATTCATAAATATCTAAACAGCGGGCATCAAACCCTCTGAGTCATTGTACTATATTTTGGAAATGCTCTCACGAGGCAGCATAGCTATGGGGTGGTCGTGTGTGTGTGTGTGTGTGTGTGTGTG